>NC_060906.1:1617879-1625921 GCF_014805685.1 Silurus meridionalis | reverse complement strand
GAGGACACCAGCCGGGCTGAACCTCTCTGAGGAGGAAGCAGTGGGTGAAGGCCCTGTGGGAGCTCCATTGCCATCCAAGGCACCTTTGACAGCCACAGGCCGTTTCCAGAGCCACCCAATCATGATTTCGGGGTCCTTGATTCCTCCAAAGGCAACCCCATGGACCCGAGCTCCTCCCCCTGCCACGCCACCTTCAGTGGCTGTCAAACCGAAGCACCTCGCTCCGCTCCTCCTTGCTCCTTCACACCTGAGACTCATTCACTCACTCATCTCCAGCTCCAATATAAACCCCACATTCACCCATACTCCCGGTCCATTATTGTTTGTTCAGGTTGGTGTGTGATGCATGTTCTTCTGTGATGCATGTACTTCTGTGTATCCCGCTAGGCACGTTCCGTTTCTGACTCCTCACGCTCTTCACGGCTGCGCTTCTGTTCCGAATACATCCCAGATTTACCCCGATCCTTCGGTTGCTGTTGTCGAGCGCTCCTCGGACTGTATTTGGATTATCCCAAGCACTGTGAGTGTTTTTGTGTTGGCTCTGCCATTCTTTGGTAAATAAAACCTTTTTTTGCTGTTAGTCCGGCTTCCGCCTCTGTACCTCGCATGACAATATATTGATCATTGCAAAATGTTTATTAATAATAATAGTAATAGCATTAATAATAATTATGCATTATAATGTAATATTAAATAAAATGCTTATAGTTTGTACTATCAATTACAATAGAATACAGACAAAAACAAGTAAATAATTGTACAATAATAAATGAGTACATTAATAAATTAAAGGCCATATAATATCTCTCAATCATTTATCACTAATTGTTTGTACAGTTATTGTTATTATCACTCTATTAGTGTTATGTTGTTATATATGTTGTGTAGTTGTATTTGTTTACAAGGAACTCTCGCCTGGACCAAGATTGCAGCAGCACTGATGTATCGCAGCGACGGACCAAAGCGGCCAATGAGGCGTCTGTGTCTTATATGTCTATGAATTTCTTTTCTAATGGGACTTTAATGGACTGTGTGTGGAAAATAAAGAAACACAGAAGACTTTAAACACTTTTTATACATATAAATAAAAAATAGAACAGTGTTTATTGGTTTTGTGTTTATTGCACACCTCCTGTCAGTCTGTGTACAGATGAGGAATAAAGGTGTTAGAAAAAATTGTGAGAATCAGTAAGACATCATGAGGATCAGCTGGTTTTAAAATAATTTTCCCCCAGTTTTACCTGCATGTTGTTTTTGTGTTTTCTAGGTGTGATTGATTCCAGCAGAAGAGATTGGTGTCTTCAGGGCTCTGCGTGTACATGAACATTGAAAAATGGAGATCCCTGATCGGGACATAGATGTGACCTCAATCTTAAAAGACTGGTAACCTGCCATGTTCTAGTGTTTTACTAATGAACTGTTAATATCTGCAAATCTGGAGACATTTCTGAGAGCTTCATTTCATATATAAACATCACCCTAAATACATTTATTACACAATTAAATACGTCATTGTGCACAATTTATGAAACTCTCAAAACCAAGAGCCATAAACTCATTGGCTAATTAAAGCTATAAGACACAAACAACATAGATAATCCTTATAATATGTGTTATAAATGAGTCTTTAGCAGCACTGGAGATTCTCATTACTGACCTCAGTTCAGCTCCTTTTCAGCACAATCACAGAAAAGCTTTATAACATTACCTCAATTACAGGAACCAAATCAATAAGTGCTGTTTAACTCCAATCCAGCAGGAGCAGTTACAGTGGGCTGGAACTGTTTTCATCAACTACATACTCAATTATAATCTTATCCAAACTAAATCTGTGTTTTATCACCAGTTTTAAAACTGTGCTCCACTTCCTGCTCTATACCACCACTGCATAGGGACTTTTTGCACTGGATTTTGTATCCTGATTTTAGCAACAATGAAATTCTGTCTCATAGCCATTTTTATAATTTTCTACAGTAAACTAGAGAGAAATCAAACTTACCAGTGCCCAGCTGTGTCTCCATGAAGAGTGATCAGTCTATGGATCGTCCTTGGAAATTTACCACTGGAATCTCCTCACCTGTACACGGGTAACATCCCATAATTCTCCTAGTTAAAGTCACAGTTAATGGCTGCACTACACTGTCATTAGCAGCTGTTTAGATTTATATTATAGTTACTTGGTCTTTAGTGATTCTACAATACTTTCAGTAAATCATTTAGATAAAAAAAAGTGTAAATATTTATTAAAGTCACAATCAATTATCCTAATCCTAAAATAAAAATACTAATATAAACAACAAAAAAGCTACAGGAAACATCTAAACACTACTACTTAAAGGTGTAAGCAGTATTTTTGGGGATCAGGAACCCTGACTTAGTGATTAGAATCTTCTGTAGATCTTTAGATTTTAGCAAAAATGAAATTCTGTCTTAAAGCCATTTTTATAATTTTCTACAGTAAACTACAGAGAGAGAAAACAGAATTGATTCAGAATGAAATTCAGCATTTTCCTCAACCTAAACTCCCACTTCCCAAAACCATGTGAGTAGGTGGAAATCTTCCTCAGAAGATGATGTGAGAGCTTTCATTTAATGAAAGGTTTAGTGCAGTGTTCTGTGATATAACACATCTAGATGTAAAGATCAGGAACTGAAAGCTGGAATTTTGATCTATTGTTTAATTTTCATCTTTTACTCTCAAATCCAAATGTCTTCAGTGTCGAACAAAAACCCAAAGAACTGGACTGCCTGTTCCAATACTTTTGGAGGTTTGTGTAGGAAGAATAGAAAAGAAGGAAAAAGTGTGAAATGAAAACAGGAGCACATTTAATTCTCCAGGTGCTGTCAGAAAGTTCAGGTTTAAGGATCCAAGGCAGACCAGGGAGCAGGCCTGAACGGGTCTGGAGGGCCATGGGATTAACGACCTTGAAAATGGGGAAGGGGTCGATGAAGCGTGGGGCGAGTTTCCGACAGGTGGCCTTAAGGGGAAGGTCCCAAGTAGAAAGCCATACATGCTGTCCGGCACGGTAGCTAGGAACCGCTTACCGTTGGCCCCCTGGCAAAGCCTTATGCCATTCTTGAGCAGGGCTGCTCGGGCCATTCTCCAGCCTCGACGGCAGTGTCGGAAGAAAAGGGCAGCAGAAGGTACGGTGGACCGGGGTTCCTGGTTGGAGAAAGTTGGCGGCAGGTAACCGTGGGCCACCTGGAAGGGCGCAAGCCCTGTGGCAGCAGTGGGAAGGGTGTTATGGGCATACTCAATCCACATAAGTTTGTCCGACCAGGAGGAGGGTTCCCGACTGCTAAGGAGGCAGAGACCAGTTTCAAGATCCTGGTTGAGTCTCTTGGTCTGTCCGTTCGTTTGGGGGGTGAAACCCAGATGAGAGGCTGGTCAAGATACCTAGGAGGCGGCAGAACTCTCTTCAAAACTAAGACGAGATCTGAGGTCTGCGGTCCAAAACGATATCTCTGGGAAAACCATGGAGGCGAAATATGTGCTGGAGGCCAGCTTGGCAGTTTCCTTGGCAGATGGCAGCTTGGGTAGAGCGATGAAGTGACCCATCTTGGAAAACCGATCAATGACCGTCATGATGACCTTGTTGCACATTGGAAACGGGCAGTGGCAACGAAGTCCATGGCGGTAACTCATCAGGCGTTTATAGGAACTGAAGAAGACCTTGGGGGCGGCCAGGAGGTCCTTGTGTTGGGCATGGTCGGGGCAGGCTATAAGTCCTGGGTGTCCTTCACCAGAAAGGCCACCAGAAGCATGTCTTGACCAGAGACAAGGTGTGAGGCTGACCGGGGTGACAGAAGAACAGGTAGTTGTGACACCATTGATGAACATCAAAGCGAGACCCTCACGAACAGGAGACCAGTGGGGCAACCTCGGGACAGGGCCCTTTCCGGGCATTCTTGACCCGCTGCTCCATGCGAGACTAAGGGTGTACCGCATCACAGATTTGGGAAGATAGTCTCAGGGCATGGCTCCTCCTCCAGGGCATGAGCTCTAGAGTAGGCTTGACATTTCCGCTCCCAGGCCGTAGAAAGAGAGAAAGAAGCCAAAGAAAAGGCCCTATCTAGCCTGTCGGGGTTGAGTCGTTTTAGCCGATTGGAGGTACTCAAGGTTGCGATGATCCATCCAGACCAGAAAGGGACCCTCCGCACTTCAACCAATGGCGCCATTCCTCCAAGGCCAGTTTGATGGCAAGAGCCCTCTGCCCACCGGGTGTTACGTTGAGGAGCTAAGGCGCCTGGAAAAAAGGCGAGGATGCAGGCGTTATCCTCTGGGCAGACATGGAGAGCACTGCCCCACTCCACGCGGGCGCACTTCAACAACGAATTGCTGGGCTGGGTCAGGAAAGATGAGGATGGGTGCCTCTTTGAATCACCGTTAATTCCAAGAAATGCCTTTAGCCTCGGGCCCCAAAAGAACGGCGGAAAGACGCAGAAGGTGGAGGGTCGCCATACAACTATCCTTTAAAGCGGCGATAAAAATGGCAAGCCCAGGAACCTTTGAAGTTGGAGGCAGGTTTGGCCAGTCCCGGATTGCCTGGATCCTGGCAGGGTCCATCAGATATTACTGGCTGAAAGCAGTTATCCCAAGAATGATGTTTCTGTGGAACTCAGTTCAGTTCAAAGTTCAGCGAGCAGAGCCAAACAGAACAGCGCGTTCAGAGCGAGCCGAGACCGAAACCGGAACGCTCAGCTTCAGAGCAGAGCCGAGCCGGGAACTGAGCACGTTCAGCTCGAGCAGAGCAGAGCCGATAAGCTGAGGAGAGTCGGGAAAACAGGTGTTAAGCCGGAAGCCAGAATGGTCAGGACAGAAACAGGTCAGAAACAGAAAGACAAACAAAACAGAGATACAAAGGAGATTGATCAGGGCGAGCAAAGACAATCTGGCACTTCCTGGAGGATTCTGCATCCTTATAAGTGTTGGAAGATTAGATAGAAAGCTGGTTGGGAGGTGTGTGATAGAGGCAATGCCAGAAGTTTAATTCTGACAGGTGCACAATGTTGGAGTTGTATTCAGCTCTGTGTTTGCCAAGTGTTGCTCTCACTACAATTATTGTAGTACAATTTGTGTTCAGGTTTAGACTCCAGTATTAAAGTGAGGAACGTTGAGATCTTTAACACTTGTTGTTTTTGTTCCCAGTGTTCTACAGAAGGCAGGAGACAGAAGAGAGAAGAACATCATCACAGCTACAGGGTACGATCAAAACCAACACCATGACTGTGACACTGACACACTGTTATTCTAAAGCTCTCTGCTGTTAGTAACTACAGAGTGATTAAATGATAGAAAACCTCAGTAGAATAAGTAAATCCACAGTGAGAACATCATAAAGATCTATCTAGCAGGAAAATGTGAACTTCTACTCTAATGATTGGAGCCCATGTCTCACCATGTCTTCCTTCTTCACCCTGTCACAGACACGACCCAGAATCCACTGCTGCAGATAAATTCAAGAAGTTCAAGTTCAATCTGAAAAAGTTTCAGTGTTTGAATGGATTGATGCTAAAGCAGGAAAACCGAACACTCCTCAGTGAGATCTACACAGAGCTCTACATCACAGAGGGAGACAGTGGAGACGTCAATAAAGAACATGAAGTGAAACAGATCGAGGCAGCATCCAGGAGGAGCCCAACTGAGGACACACTAATTAAATGCAGTGACATCTTTAAACCCCTATCTGAACAAGACAAAGCCATCAGGAGAGTTCTGACAAAACCCTTATCTGAACAAGATGAAGAACCCATCAGGAGAAATCTGAAAAAGCTCTTATTTGAACAAGATGAAGAACCCATCAGGAACGTTCTGACTAAGGGAGTAGCTGGAATTGGCAAAACAGTCTCTGTGCAAAAGTTTGTTCTGAATTGGGCTGAAGGGAAAACAAATCAGGACGTCCACCTCATATTCCCACTTCCTTTCAGAGAGCTAAATTTGATGAAGGACCAGAAACTGAGTCTGATGGAGCTGCTTCATGTGTTTTTTAAGGAGATGAAAGAAATGGACATTTCCAGGTTGGAGAAGGTTCTATTCATTTTTGATGGTTTGGATGAGTGTCGTTTTCCTCTGGATTTTCAGAAGACAGTGAGAGTGTGTGATGTAACTGAATCAGCACCAGTTCATGTGCTACTGATAAACCTGATCAAAGGGAACCTGCTTCCTCTGCTCTCATCTGGATCACCTCCAGACCAGCAGCAGCTGATCAAATCCCTCTGAGTGTGTCCATCGAGTCACAGAGGGAGGGTTCAATGACCCTCAGAAGGAGGAGTACTTCAGGAAGAGGATCAGTGATCAGAACCTGGCCAATAAGATCATCACACACCTGAAGTCATTCCTCTACATCATGTGCCACATCCCAGTGTTCTGCTGGATTTCAGCTGCTGTTCTAGAGAGAATGTTGGGTGAAGCAGAGAGGAGAGATCCCCAAGACTCTGACTCAAATGTACACACACTTCCTCATCATTCAGACCAACATCATAAGAGAGAAGTACCTACAGAAGCAGGAGAGCGATGAAGAAATGCTTCTCAAACTGGGGAAACTGGCTTTCCAGCAGCTGGAGAAACAAAACCTGATCTTCTATGAGGAAGACCTGAGAGAGTGACATTGATGTGACAGAAGCAGCAGTGTATTCAGGTGTGTGTACGCAGATCTTCAGAGAGGAGTTTGGGCTTCACCAGAGTAAAGTGTACTGCTTTGTTCATCTGAGCATTCAGGAACATCTCGCAGCTCTGTATGTGCACCAAACCTTCATGAAGGAACAGATAAATTTTCATAAACGGAATCAGCTCTGTTGGACTCTTTCAGATGAACACAGGAGTGCTGTAGATCAGGCTTTAAAAAGTCAGACTGGACATCTGGATCTTTTCCTCCGCTTTCTTCTGGGTCTCTCACCGAGTCCAATCAGAAACTTCTACATTCCTTAGTAACACAGACAGGAAGTAGCTCCCAGAACAAAGAGGAAACAATTCAGTACATCAAGAAGAAGATCAGTAAAGATCTTCACACAGAGAAATCCATCAATCTGTTCCACTGTCTGAATGAACTGGTTGATGATTCTCTAGTGGAGGAAATCCAGCAGTATCTGAAATCTGGAGCACAAAGTGAACTTTCTCCTTCACAGTGGTCTGCTCTGGTGTTTGTGTTACTGACATCAGCACAGGATCTGGAGGAATTTGACCTGAATAAATACATCACTCCAGATAAGATCAGAGATGAGATTCTTGTGAGAGTGATGCCTGTGATTGCAGCATCCAGAAAAGCAATGTAAGTGAAGCTGAATGAAATTGTTCTACTGTTACAGTGTTGAGAACAAATCAAAGGTCTGAGCTGTTCAGATGAATCGAACTCTGCGCAGAATTGAGTGAGTGGAGCAGAGGTCTGGACAAGTTCAACAGGAGACTTTACCCACTGCGCTCATCATAATACAGCCGAGACTTTCACCTTAAAGGGAAGAGTTCACACCATTTATGCACTTTTTATAACTCATTATTAGCGTGCAGGTGCGGCCTTGGGAAAGTTTTTATTTATTAATGATTTATAATTTTAACCTCTATGACCTCATCCTTAACATAATGAGCATTTTGATATTAATTTGACATGATATTAATTAAGAATTGTTCAGTGCTGTATAACATCGTTTGATGGCCAAATTGTTTCACAGTTAATCCTACACTGAAATCAGTTTCATATTTCTGTAGGCCAGGATGTTTCCTATTTGGGCACTGGGAAGTTTAGTGTGGGGGAGGGGAACAGTAGAATGTCCTAGTGTGGGGGAGAGGAACAGCAGTCCACTGGAAAGTTTAGTGGGGGAGGGAACAGCAGTCCACTGGGAAGAAGTTGGTGTAGTTTAGTGTGGGGAGGGAACAGTAGAATGGCTTAGTGTGGGGAGGGAACAGCAGTCCACTGGGAAGAAGTTGGTGTAGTTTAGTGTGGGGAGGGAACAGTAGAATGGTTTAGTGTGGGGAGGAACAGCAGTCCACTGGGAAGAAGTTGGTGTAGTTTAGTGTGGGGAGGGAACAGTAGAATGTCCTAGTGTGG
>NC_060906.1:1595782-1617779 GCF_014805685.1 Silurus meridionalis | reverse complement strand
TAAAATATTTACGATGTTAGTATGTAAGGTATACAGGAGTCTTTATCTGGGCTCACACATCTCCGGCTATTATATGTTATCTAAACAGAAAACATTTTTAGGTCACTCTTTCCAATGTGTATATATACTTCTGTTGCCTGCAATAAACCGAAGAAAACATGTGCTGTGTGATTCTTCCTGATTAGAAAAGGCACCATGGGCATCGCAGTTCATATGGAAAACCTCTCCAAGAATGAAGTTTCGTTTGTGCATGATAAAAATCTAACTGTATTGTTTTAGTTTCTAATATCTAATACAGTTTTTTCCTATTGCTTACACACTATTTGCAGAATTTGGCTCATTATGTCAAAACTCTACACACAAGCCAATCAGACATAGCACATGGAGATTAACAATTCACATCTATGCCAAAATGAAACACTGCATTCAAAACTTAACACTCCTTTCTAAAAATGAAATTATTGTAACAAAACCATACACACAAGCACTATTGAATTACTCTTTCATATCACCAGCAACACACTGATTCGCTTTATATAGAACACTGCAGTCTTTTTGTTTTTATTTATATTGTAGTTTTCTTAGACTCAGTCTTTTGTAAAACTCAAAAGTAGATTTATTTAAAGATTGATTTGTTTAAATGTATTCAGTAATCAAACAAGAGTTTTAAAAAAAAAAAAACATTCTTAAAAAAATGAAGAAAAATAGAATCACAAAATGACAATAGAAGTCATTACATTTAGCAACAAAACAAAAGTAAAAAACAAAACAAATACTGGATAAACTGCTATTGTGGGAAAAAAACACACTTGTTTTGTGTGTGTGTGTGTGCACATGTATGTGTGTGGTGGGGGCCTGGGGGGGTCTTATGGATCCCGCCTTTTGTACGGATCTGGCCACAAGACCTCGTCGACATCACAGGCGATGTCCTCGCGGGCTAGGCGTCGGGAAAAATATCGTCTTGTGTGCCTAATCCACCCTTGGATGGATCCCACCTCAACCTTCCATTGCTTGCAGAAGAGGCATGTGGGCGTGTGGTTGCCGATCATAGACTTTCCACCGCCATTCCTCGATTGCATTTAGAAAGGGGCTGTAAGGGGGCGGGTATAAAAGTGTAAAATTGTAATGGTTGGTGAACCAATCTTGGACCAGAGCAGCCCTGATGTCATCCGATACACGTCTCCGCACTGGTTCTCGTCTTTGTCCTCTTCCATGTCCACGTCCAACTCCTCTCCCTCTTTGTCCTCCTCTTACTCTTACTTGCATTGCCTCCATGCTTGCAAAGTTCTCAGAATGTCTTACCTGAGGCCTATTTGTAGTGCTAAGGCTCAGACCGATTGGTGTTCTGTTTTCTGTACCAGTTTTTTTAGGTGTGTATTTAAGTGTGTATAATTGCCAGAAGAGTTTTGCATTTTGAACAGAGTGTTTTCCCAATGATAACAGGTGATTTCGTTTTTGGAAAATATGTCTAATGTAAGAAAACGTGTGTAGTGTTTCGCAATAAGTGTGCTACAGAATTGCAAACAAAGTGCAAAGTTGACAATGTGTTTAAGGTATGGTTACACTGTGTTTAAGCATATGCTACAAGAAGTTTAGGTATTGAGGCTTTGGTCTAAGCATTCGGATTTAGTGTGCAAGCAATGGGCAAAAACTGTAAAAAATACAAAAGTGTTGATATAAATGTGAATGTGACGAGGCAGAATAATGAAAAAAGAGAAGATGATTTAATATCTAACAAGCTACAAAAATCCCTCAGTGTAGAATTGAGCTGTTGTGACTTTTATTGCAGCTCAAAATTCCAATTAAACCTGCAGCATTAAATCTGTATTTCCAATAGATTAACACCTGAAAATACTGTATGGAGCTGAAGAACCTACAGCTTCTTTTACTCCACATTCAGATTTCAAACATTTCACTTTACATGTTTCTCCTTTTCTCTCTCTCGGTCAGTGATGAGTTTGATGGTCAGTGATGTGATTATAATGGTCAGTGATGAAAGTGTGATGGGCAATGATGAGTGTGATGGTCAGTAATGTAAATGTGATGGTCATTGATGTGAGTGTAATGGTCAGTGATGTGAGTGTAATGGTCAGTGATGTGAGTGTAATGGTCGGTGATGAGTTTGATGGTCAGTGATGTGATTATAATGGTCAGTGATGTGAGTGATGATCAGTGATGTGAGTGTAATGGTCAGTGATGAGAGTGTAATGGTCAGTGATGAGTTTGATGGTCAGTGATGTGATTATAATGGTCAGTGTTGTGTGTGATGATCAGTGATGTGAGTGTAATGGTCAGTGATGAGTTTCATGGTCAGTGATGTGATTATAATGGTCAGTGATGTGAGTGTGATGGTTAGTGATGTGAGTTTAATGGTCAGTGATTTGAGTGTGATGGTCAATGATGTGAGTGTAATGGTCATTTATGAGTGTGTTGGTCAGTGATGAGTGTGTGATGGTCAGTGATGTGAGTGTGATGGTCAGTGATGTAATTGTAATGGTCAGTGATGAGTGTAATGGTCAGTGATGCGAATGTGATGGTCAGTGATGAGTGTGATGGTCAGTGATGTGA
Source organism: Silurus meridionalis (assembly GCF_014805685.1). Taxonomy (NCBI): domain Eukaryota; kingdom Metazoa; phylum Chordata; class Actinopteri; order Siluriformes; family Siluridae; genus Silurus; species Silurus meridionalis. The sequence goes on along the minus strand of NC_060906.1, from coordinate 1,615,211 downwards.
GTGTAATGGTCAGTGGTGCGAATGTGATGGTCAATGATGAGTTTAATGGTCAGGGTTGTGTGTGTGTAATGGTCAGTGATGCGAATTTACTCTGTTGAACAAATAAACAGATTTTTGGATGAGACTAAAGGAAAAGCAGGTGAAGTAAGCGATTTCTTTCCCTATCTAGAAAAGTTTGTCTTCTAAAAAACATCTTCGCTCTGAACCACACCACAGCAGTTTTTTCATAAAAAAAAACTTTTAACAGCAATCAGACACAATGAACAACCTGGAAAAGAGACTAAAAAGGGGAAATCTACATAGTCATCAAAGTCAAGTCTCTCCTCCCTTTCCCTCCCTCCCTCTCTCTCTTTCTACGCATGCAGGTAAGGGTGAGTGTGCCGTGTAGAAACACGAGAGCGGTTAGCGTGTTGCCAATTTTGCTTTTAATTCTGCGATATTTCACAAATTATTCCTTTAAACATCTAGAAACAATTTTGTGTGTGTGTGTGTGTGTTTGTGTACCAGCGTGCTCATGCACGCTTCGGTAGGGTGTGTGTGAGTGAGAGTGTTTAGCATGGCGTCTTGAGCGAGGCTTTTGAAAGTTTAGCATGCACTGTATGCAGGTGGTGTCTTGGTCGAGTGTAAAGGAGTGTGTGTTAGCGGTTGGAAATGTGGTGGGGCATTAGAATATTGTCTCTGCCTCCTAAATGAACAGTTTTATAGTTGTTTTTCTGAACAGTATTGAAAAATTGACTAAACTTATCCAAAAGGGGATTGTTGTAAATAATGAATGCATATTGATTTCTCCCCTCAGTTCTCCTGCTAAAAAAGTGTTGCTATCAAATGTTTACTCTCTCACAAGTGATGAGACAATTGTGAAAGAGCTGTCTTCTGCACGAACCGTCTCCCCAATTAAGAAAATCCCCCATCGGCTGTAAGTCCCCACTAGTTAAACACTTGATGTATTTTAGGCGGATAGTGTTCATGGTTCTGAATGAAGGTGTTGAGGATTTAAATGTGGTCTTTAAGTTCAGGATCGATAGGTTTGACTACAACATCTTTGTTTCCACCGATTCAGAAATAAAATGTTTTAAAGTGGTCAGTTAGGGCTTCTTGTGCGTGCCTGTCCCGAAAGACAGAGTGACCCCAGTGTCTCCAAGCAACCAGAGCATGAAGCAGCTGGAGTCGTTCCCCTGCGGCTTCAGCTCAGCCTGCAGACCAGAGGTCCACTAATGACATAACCACCCCAGAGAAGCCCTGCTCAGCCGAACCAGACCGGGAGAAGCCCTGTTTGGCTGAACGGGGCCCAGAAAAGCCCTATTCAGCTGAAGTGGGCCCGAGGAAGCCATGCTCAGCTGAACTGGACCAGGAGAAGCCCTGCTTGGCTGAACTGGACCTGGAGAGGCCTTGTAAAAACGGTAAAGACACAGTCGTCAATGATGTAAAGCACTTTAGAAGAGAAGGAGTATTTACCGATCAGGAAATCTTTAGATTAAAAAAGCTAATAACTAAGATCAATAGGGAGAACTCTGATGAAGATTAATACCACTACTGAGTGTGGTGTTTAATTTTTAGTTCTTTTAGCATTTGTTTGTTTTTAAACAATAAATAGAGCAGGGGAATATGTAAAGAAAGCTTTATAAGCTTATAAGACAGAAACAGGTTGATGTTATGCTGAGGAAGTCCCACAGCGACAGCAGTAACTCTGCTGATTGGGTAAAGGAGTAGGACGGGTTGGTGATTTTAAACCATAACACGTCACTTAGTGGTGGTGTTGCCTTGTTTTTAAACACAATTTTATTCCTGTTTCTTACAATGTGAAAGAAATTTTAAATGGGAGGCTTTAAAAATATGTGTGACCAATTTATGTGAATGGTTTTATCTGTTTTTTATCTGTGGGTACGTGCCCACCAGTGCAGTGGAGAATGAAGTTTAGACAAACTCAACATTTTAATATATAAAGTAAAGCAAAGGGGCAAAGGCAAAGGCGAAAGCCAAGGAAAAGGTATATGAGGAGCTGTATGAGAGTTTGGACACTAAGGAAGGAGATAAGGATTTATACCGATTGGCCAGGCAGAGGAACCGAGCTGGGAAGGATGTACTGCAAGTTAGAGCAGTAAAGTATGGAGAGGGAAATGTGTTGACTAGTGAGGAGGGTGTGTTAAGAAGGTGGAGGGAGTATTTTGAGCAGCTGATGAATGAGGAAAATCAGAGAGAGAGAAGGTTGGATGATGTTGGATGAAGTTGGTGAAGCAGGATGTAGATAGGATTAGTAAGGAGGAAGTGACAGCAGCGATTAAGAGGATGAAGAGTGGAAAGTCGGTTGGTCCAGATGATATACCTGTAGAAGCGTGGAGATGTTTAGGAGAGATGGCAGTGGAGTTTTTAACCAGATTATTTAACAGGATTTTGGAAGGTGAGAAGATACCTGAGGAATGGAGAAGAATTGTGCTGGTACCGATCTTTAAGCATAAGGGAGATGTGCAGACCTGCAGTAACTACAGGGGAATTAAGTTGATCAGTCACACCATGAAGTTATGGGAAAGAGTAGTGGAAGCCAGGCTAATAGAAGAGGTGACCATCTGTGAGCAACAGTATGGTTTCATGCTGAGGAAGAGCACCACAGATGCCTTATTTGCTTTGAGGATGTTGATGGAGAAGTATAGAAAGGACAAAAGGAATTTCATTGTGTATTTGGAGAAAGCATACGACAGAGTGCCAAGAGAGGAGTTGTGGTATTGTACAAGGAAGTCAGGTGTGTCAGAAGTATGTGAGGGTGGTGCAGGACATGTATGAGGACAGTGTGGCAGTGAAGTGTGCAGTAGAGTGCGACAGACTAGTTCAGGGTAAAGGTTGGACTGCATCAAGGATCGGCCTGAGCCCTTTCCTGTTTGCAGTGGTGATGGGCAGGTTGAGACGAGGTCAGACAGGAGTCTCCTGGACTATGATGTTTGCGGATGATATTGTGATTTGTGGTGAGTAGGGAACAGGTTGAGAAGAGCCTGAAGAAGAGGAATGAAAGTCAGTAGGAGTAAGACAGAGTACATGTGTGTGAATGAGAGGGGGCAGTGGAGTGGTGCGGTTGCAGGAGAAGATCAGGTCAACAGTGCAAAGTAATGGAGAGTGTGTTAGAGAAGTAAAGAAAAGAGTGCAGGCAGGGTGGAGTGGGTGGAGAAGAGTGACAGGAGTTATTTGTGATAGTAGGGTATCTGCAAGAATGAAAGGAAAGTTTATAGGACTGTGGTGAGACCTGCAATGTTGTATGGATTAGAGACAGTGGCATTGAGTAAAAGACAGGAGGTGGAGCTGGAGGTAGCAGAACTGAAAATGTTAAGGTTTTTGTTGGAAGTGACGAGGATAGACAAGATTAGAAATGAATTTATTATAGGGACAGCGCATGTAGGATGTTTTGGTGACAAGGTGAGGAGGCGAGATTGAGATGGTTTGGACATGTGCAGAGGAGGGACATGAATTATATTGTTAGAAGAATGCTGAGGATGGAGCCACCAGGTAGGAGGAAAAGAGGAAGGCCAAGGAGGAGGTTCATGGATGTGGTGAGGGAAGACATGCAGGTAGTTGGTGTGAAAGATGCAGATGTAGAGGACAGGGTGGTATGGAGACAGATGATTTTACTGTGGCGACCCCTAATGGGAGCAGCCGAAAGAAGAAAAAAAATCCTGATAGTTTAGGTGCTCTCTCTCTCCTCCATCCCTAACTTCCCCCCTTTCTCTCTCTCTCTCTCTCTCTCTCTCTCTCTCTCTCTCTCTCTCATTCAGAAGAAAGAACACACAGGATGTGTACTGTGTAGAAACTGAGAGAGTGAAGTGTGTGTCATTGTGTATCTACAGGTTGTGTGATTGTGGAGTATCAGATAAAGGCTGTGCTGCTCTCGCTTCAGCTCTGAGATCAAACCCCTCACACCTGAGAGAACTGTATCTGTCTAGGAATAAAGTAGGAAACTCAGGGTGAAGTTTCTCGCTGATCTAAGGATGATGAGCGTTACAAACTACAGACACTGAAGTGAGTAATTATCTGTTTTATATAAACAGATTATACTGAATAAACTGATGTAATGATTAGTGTTATTTACTACATTAGTGTTATTTACTCTTACCGCTGCAGCCCGGGTACGATCCCCGGTCAGTGAACCAACCCCAGCCACTCTTAGTGCCGGTCTTAAGCCCTGATAAATAGGGAGGGTTGCGTTAGGTAGGGCATCCAGCGTAAAAACATGTGCCAAATCAAACATGCGGATGGTCTGCTGTGGTGACCCCTAATGGGAGAAGCCAAAAGAAAGTTTAGTGTTATTTACTACATTAGAGTTATTTAATACATTAGCGTTATTACTACATTAGCGTTATTTACTACATTAGCATTATTTCTAAATTAGCTTTATTTACTACATTAGCGTTATTTACTACATTACAGTTATTTACTACATCAGTGTTATTTACTACATTACAGTTATTAACTACATTAGCGTTATTTACTAAATTAGCCTTATTTAATACATTGGTGTTATTTACTACATTAGAGTTATTTACTACATTAGTGTTATTTACTACATCAGTGCTATTTACTACATCAGTGTTATTTACTACATTAGTTATTTACTACATTAGCGTTATTACTACATTAGCATTATTTATTAGATGATCATCTTTTATTCCACACTGCCACAAATATTGGATTTCCTGTAAGCAGCTGGTTTCCACTCAGACAGTGCTTTTATCTCCACCTCCTGACCGTGTCTTCTATCATTACTGTAAAATTCCCCTCAGTTAGTTTTTAAAGTCTGCACTTTAATATCCATGTAGAACAAGAGAGAAGCTCCACAGCAGTGATCTTTATTAAAAGCAGCAAAAACTCTATAGCCTGGGATTGGAGAAGTGCAGTGATGTGATGCAAATATCTACTCATGTTCCTCTTCCACCTTCTACACCTTCTCATTTGTTCTCACTAAATATTCTAACAAAAAAATTATATAAGCATGAAGAAATGTTGAAGGACAAATGATACACTGGAATCAAATCCTGGTTTCCTTAAAGCAGAGATAATTACCTGCTGCTGATCATCAAAAACCTCCTTCTAGTTTTCTGTTACTGATTCACTTCTTTCTCTTCTAGTGTTTAATGGTGATGAACAATTGTGTGTGAAGACTCCAGTGTTCCTGCATTTCCATGTCTGCAAACCGAGAACACGTATCTACAGCAGCGGTCACCAACATGGTCGCCCGCAAGGACCACATGAGTCACCTGTGGGACTTTTCTAAAAATAGTTGTTTCCTACCTGGTTTAATCATTGTTCATACTGATTGTGAGAAATCATTAACATGATCAGTGCCTTCACATACATCAGGCCCAATGTACAATAATATCCAGATGATTTTATATAGATCTATTAATATACATTGCCCTCCACAATTATTGGCACCCCGGTTTAAGATGTGGTCGTGGACTTCAAAAAATTCTCCTTTTTTTTTTTAAACAACATAGAACCCAAATGCAAAAAAAGAGAAAAATCCAACCTTTTATTTAAGTACATTACTTTGGTGGTAAAAAAAAAAAAAATCACATTTAGAAAAAAAAAAACCTTGAAATCATGTGTGCCACAATTATTGGCACCCCTGATGTTAATACTTTGTACAACCTCCTTTTGCCAACAAGACAGCACTTAATCTCCTCCTATAACATTTCACAAGATTGGAGAACACAGAGAGATGGATTTTTGACCATTCTACTTTGCACAATCTTTCTAGATCATCCAGTGTCCTGGGTCCTCTCTTATGCACTCTTCTCTTTAGCTCGCCCACAGGTTTTCGATTGGGTTGAGGTCTGGGGACTGAGATGGCCATGGGAGGACCTTGAGTTTGTGACTGCTGAACCACTTTTGTGTATATTTTGCCACATGTTTTGGATCATTATCCTGCTGAAAGACCCAATGACGACCCATCTTCAGCTTTCTGGCAGAGGCCATCAGGTTTTTATTTAAAATATCCTGGTACTTCAAAGCGTTCATAATGCCATGCACCCTAACAAGGTTCCCAGGGCCTTTGGAAGAGAAACAGGCCCACAGCATCACAGATCCTCCACCATACTTCAAGGTGGGCATGAGGTGCTTTTCGGCATACTCATCTTTTGTTTTACGCCAGACCCACTTAGAGTGTTTGTTGCCAAAAAGCTCAATCTTAGTCTCATCTGACCAAAGCACACGATCCCAGTTGAAGTCCCAGTACCGCTTAGCAAACTCCAGATGTTTACGTTTGTGAGTGTTAGTGAGAAAAGGCTTTTTTTTCTTGCATGCCTCCCAAACAGCTTGTTGGCATGTAGAGAGCGTCTGATGGGTGTTTGGAGACTCTGTGACCCCAAGATGCCACTCTTTGATGCAATTCTGTGACGGTGAGCTTGGGAAATTTTTTTACTTCTCTTACCATCCTCCTCACTGTGCGTTGTGGCAAGATAAACTTGGGACCTCTTCCAGCCTTGTTTGTCACTGTTCCAGTTGTTTTAAACTTCTTAATGATTCCTCTGACTGTAGATACCGGCAAGTTAAGGCGGTGGCTATTTTCTTGTAGCCATTGCCTGACTTATGAAAGTCGACACACATCTGCCTTACTTGAATGGTGTGTTCTCTTGTCTTTGCCATGTTGACAAATGGGTAAGAGAATTAGGCCTCTGTGTCACGTCATATTTATACCCCAGGGAAACAGGAAATCATGAATTACTAATTAAAAGTCCCTAGATACCCTGACCAACCTTAGCAACTACAGAAAAATATATAAAAAAAAAAACAATTAAATTTTTCAAAGGAATTGTTAGGGGTGCCAATAATTGTCGGACACATGATTTCAAGTTTTTTTTTTTGTTTCTAAATTTATGATTTTTTTTACCACCAAAGTTATGTACTTAAATGAAAGGTTGGATTTTTCTCTTTTTTGGCATTTGGGTTCTATGTTGTTTTAAAAAAAGGAGAATTTTTAGAAGTCCATGACCACATCTTAAACAGGGGTGCCAATAATTGTGGAGGAACTGTATTTATATATATTAGGCTGTCAAATTTCATACGCTAAGTCTTTTAAACGGCACTACATTTTTTTAACGCTATCAATTCAGCGCACATTTCTGTTTTACCATTTTTATAAAAAAATATAAATACATAAATAAGTAACTAAATATAAAAGACACAAAATTCAAATCTTCAGCAAAACATACACTTATTCATGACGTCCTTTCTTTACTTAGATATAAAATAAATAAATAAACTCCAGAGAAAATATTTGTAATTAGTAAACATTTGTTTTATTTCTGCACCAAGTCTCAAATCACCAAATTCACCATGATTCACACAATTAATCCTCTGGGTGGTGTTCTGTGGGTTTTTCCCTCATAATGGAGAAACAAACTTAGATTACTGTCTTTATTGATCGTACAGATAAAAACAATACATCATTCAAATCTGTAAAATGTGTAATTTTATTTGTGTTCACTTATAATAACATCAAACTGCTGTGTTTTTGTAAAATAAAGTAAACCGACAGGGGGCGCTCTCTGCCATGTCATCTCTCTTCACAAACACATCAATGAAACAACCTGAATCTCAGTGAATATTTAACTCACAGACATAATAAATATATGTGTAGAAAACTCGACATGTCTTTTACATAAACCACATTCACATCGTATAAAAATATTCTCTGATTCTGTAATCGCTATGATTTATACCATAAATCCCATAAAACCATTACAGACCATAAATCAGTCTGATTATGAGAAAAGCTTCTTGACTTGAAGAGGTGCAGTTTCTCCGGTATCACCTCATTAACTGTCCGTGTGGAAACATAGCAAAGGTTCCGTTTGGTGTCCTGATGATTTACATCATTTAAACCACCATTTTACTTTAAAACATTTACAAGAAATCTTTGTCTTCATGCTCTATGTTGCATCCATATTTCTCCATGTCCATGTTGCTTAAAGTATTAAAAAGGAAGAATTAATATATGGTACATTTAGAACAGATAGAAATGTGTGATTAAATATTTAATTTGATTAACAGCCCTAATATTAATATGATGTGAGGTTCAGTTACCAGCGTGACACTAAAACAGGTAGAAGTAATAACTACTTTTTACTGAAGTACATGTCAGAGCCAAAACGTCTTTACTTTCACTTGAGTAAAAAAGTGTAATCAGTACATCAACTTTTCCCAGAGTATTTTAAAACATGAGTATCTGCACTTCTACTTAAGTAAATGATGTGTGTACTTTTGCCACCTCTGGTTTTAGCTACATCAGCAATACAGTATAATGTGTTTATAGCCTGTATGACTTTAGCTATTTTTAGCAATTTTTTATCTACATCTCTAATGATAGCAGCAGAATCTGATTTACATTGTTTGGAAGCCCAATACTTGATGTCCTCCTCAGTAGGCTGACTCTGAAGTATTTTTAGGTCAATATCTGGTATATTGGAGATATGTGACATCATCGAGATCGTCTCAAGGTTACGACGTAACCCTAGTTCCCGAGGAGCAGGCGCTGCGTCCGCTATGGGAACGCCCCTGCGTGACCACGCTCTGAACCACGTGTGAAATCTAGCCAATAGGCAAGCCTGCCAAAGAGTGAGGGCCTCGGCACCAGCACGCAGGACAGAGGAGCCCGGGGTGGCTCCGAGGTCGAGGCCATAGAACCTGACAAAGGTCAGCGGGGTGGACCAACCCGCAGCGTCACAGACGTCCCGGAGTGACACTCATGTGCACCCGGCCGCAGAGGCCGCCACACTCCGGCGGGGCGAGCCCTGACCGCGATCGGAGCGGGGACCAGGACACGCAGCCGAACAACTGCACCAACCACCTCCAAGGACTTGTCCTGTGGAGATAAGCACTGGACACAGCCGGGTCTCGTAACCCCTGGTCGGTGGCTATAACAGAGGAGGGCAGAATGCCTGTAACACGACACATCGTGTGGGAGCACCCAGCCTCGTGTAAGAACACTCTGGCCATGCAAAAACACCAGAACTGAACCGACCGGGCAGTCATCTGGGTCCATGTCATGGTGCTCACACGTGAACAGTCGCCATCGTGCGGCGTACGACCTCCTCATGGAGGGAGCTCTGGGGTGGAGAGGGGCCTCTACTACCTCGGTAGAGAGAACAGCCGCTACAAACCATGCCCCCTCAGGGGCCACAGTCTCCACAACACCGGGCGGGGGTGAACCAGGGTTCCGCCCGCCAACAAGGTGCTACCCGGAGGAGACAGACTCCCTACCGGCGAACCTATCCCAGAACTCCCGAGAGCAGCGCAATCGGGGGAAAGGCGTACAGGCGTAGCCTCGGCCAAGACCGTCCCATGGCAGCCACTGTCTCGACAGGGCATCTGCTCAGACATCCAACCGTCCCGGGATGTAACCGGCTCTAAATGAGAGGAGTTCGTCCGGGACCACAAGAGACCCCTCGCCCGTTGCTGCAAGGCGAGACCGAGGTCCCCGGTGGTTGATGTACAAGACCACCGCAGTATTGTCCGAGCGGACCAACACACAGCGATCTCTAAGGACTGGGAGGAAGTGTTGTAACCCCAACAACACTGCCAGCACCTCCCGGCAACCTATGTGCCACAAGAGGCGGGCGCTCCACAGACCCTGGGCGGAGTGGCCACTCATGACCGCTCCCACCCCGTGATGGGCGTCCATCGTTAGCGTTATGCGGCGACAAGGAGTCCCTAAAACGGGGCCTCGGGACAGAACGTAAGGTTCTACCATGCAACCAAGGCTCAAAGGGCACACCGTGCGACCTTGATGTGACAATACAGACTCCCTCAGGGGGAGAACCCTTCTGCCCCGGAGCCACCACTGGAGGGGCCACATGCGGACGCTGCCAACATGAGACCCAGCAGCCTCTGGAACTGCCTCACAGCGACTAGGCGGCCTGCCCCTACCCTCCTGACTGCAGTGAGGATGACTACAAACCGGGCGGGAGACAACCGTGCCCGCAACTCGGCCGAGTCCCACACCACGCCGAGAAAGTGGCCCTCCGCACTGGGAAAAGTACACACAACCCGGCGTCTCAGTCCGAACCCCAGTACCTTCATGCAGGCGGGAACAACACCTCAATGCCAAACCACCAGGTGCTCTAACGAGCCACCATCAACCAATCGCTGATATAATACAGAACGCGGATGCCCTGAAGCCGCAGCGGGGTCAGTGCTGCGTTCACACACTCTGTGAAGGCACGGGGTGAGGGCGCTAGGCCGCACGGAAGGCCCGATATTGGTAAGCTTCGCCCCGAAAGCAACCTCAGGAACCTCCCGTGCGCGGTGAAGGATGGCTGCATGGGAGCATGCAACCTCCAGATCTAGCGTATGACAAATCAGTCCTTGGACTTGACCTGAGACACGACCTCTCTAAACGAGAAACCTGAACCCGAGCCTCAAAAGTGAGTGGTTCAAGTAGCAGAGATCCAGAATGAGATGCAACCCACCATCCTTCTTCGGAACAACGAAGCACGGGCTGTAGCAGCCTGACTCGCAAACTGAGGGGAACCACCTCGATGGCCCCTTTCCCCAGGAGTGTGCGCACTTCCTGTTCCAGGACCAGAGCCTGCACGGGTCCCGCCAGGGCGGGACACACCCCATCGAGCCGGGGAGGAGAAGATGCGAACCAAATCGCGCAACCCTTCTCCACAGTACGCAGGACCCCGAGAGACTCCAGGCAGACTGACAGAAAGTCTCCACAGGAGAACCAACCCCTCGGGGCTGGCCCCGACCCACTCAGAGCGGCTGGAGCGGCGCTCTGCAGCCGAGCACACCTCCTGAGGCGGGGAAACGGGGCTGGAGCTGCGCTGAACACGACCGTGGCAGGGCTAACAGACAGTCCTCCTGAACCCGAACGGCAGGAGCAGCGTACTGCGGCCGTTGAAGCATCCTGAGAGGCGGCAGAACCCCCCGTCCGCAGCAATCATACGGGCGGAATACGGGGAGCAAACCGCTGGAGAAGCTGCGCCCTGAACACGACCCGTGGCAGGGCTAACAGACAGTCCTCCTCAGGGAGGGATGAGCACCGTAGCATGAGGTGCGCACCGCCCTCCAAGATGCAAGCCATCAGGCCTACGCACCACAGCCCGTTCACTAGAGGCGAGGACGACCCTCAGGCCGTCCAGCCCCTCCTCGGGCCTAGAGAGTCGCCAGGGGCCCCTAGGACCTCCCCGCGGAGTCGGGAGGCAACACTCTCTCACCGGGCTATCTCGCTGTGCCCGGACGTACCAGGGCGAGGCTGCCGCCGAGCAGCCCCATCGGAGCACCGAGGAACTACCACTGAAATGCCACCGCGGCCTCCTGAACCCGCCAGCAATCGCCCTTACCCACAGTGTCACCAGGTCAGGCCAGGAGGGGACACCATGACGCTCAGAAGGAAGCTCGCATCATCCCCCATAGCAGGCCAGCCTGGTATGCCTGCAACACACTCATCGTGTGGAAGCAACCTGTAGCCTGACCTGCCGCGCAGCGCTACCCACCAGAGCCAAGCGCGCCGTAGGGCAAACCGATAGCCGTCACAGACGCAACACTCGGGGAGAGATAGCTAGCTAGCGTCTCTACCACAAGCGGCAACGTCCCGTAGCCGCGCCACGCAGCTCCAATAACATTCGCGCTGGCGAAGAACATCGGAAAGCACGCACGCCCACGGGCCTCCCAGGACCCAGACACCTCGGTGCGAAGATCAGGGGAGGCGCTGAGGCTGTGACACAGTGCAGGAAATGCACAACCAGCTTACTGGCGAGCGTTGCTCCTGCCACACGACCGGCCAAGCTAATCCAGCTCGGACCCGGCCCGTGCCACGACCTCAAGGAGCTCCATATACAGCACAGGCTGTGAGGAGTCCGCAGGCTCGCCAGCATCCACCAGCTCATCCTCCTCGGAGAGAGACATGTAATGCTGCGCCGCCCGGACCGGGAGAAGAAGCAGCCGCCAGGCATGCTTCCCCTAATTTCCCGAAATTTCATCCACCTCGGAGGAAGAAATACGGAGCACCGCGTCACACACACCGGAAAAGAACCGATACCAAACGAGCGCAATCCCGGGAACGGAGCTCGCTAGCAGCCGGGAGCGCATAGCCACACGGCTAAAGCTAACAGCCGATACCATCGAGCCAAAGCCTCGAGGAGAGCGCTCACCTCGGAGAGCTCTCTGAAATTCTCCCACCTCGGAGGAAGAATACGGAGCACCGCGTCACACACACCGGAAAAGAACCGATACCAAACGAGCGCAATCCCGGGAACGGAGCTCGCTAGCAGCCGGGAGCGCATAGCCACACGGCTAAAATGCTAACAGCCGATACCATCGAGAGCCAAAGCCTCGAGGAGAGCGCTCACCTCGGAGAGCTCTCTGAAATTCTCCCACCTCGGAGGAAGAATACGGAGCACCGCGTCACACGCACCGGAGAAGGAACCGCCAAACGAGCGCAATCCCGGGAACGGAGCTCGCTAGCAGCCGGGAGCGCATAGCCACACGGCTAAAATGCTAACAACCGATAACCTCGAGAGCCGACTAAGCACGCTCCTAAGCTAAGCAAACAACACATCGGCGTGTCACCCCGAAATGAATCGGGCAAGCAGGAGACACGCAGACGGAATTTTGCCTGCATATAAGCTCATGACTGCACAGATAACACACTCAAAGCGCTTACCTGAATGAGCAGAAGCTAATGTCGCTACCACCGCACAGCCATCTTGTAGCTTCCTGGTTTACGCGACGTCGCCTGTCTATGACGTCACGGCTTGCCTATTGGCTAGATTTCACACGTGGTTCAGAGCGTGGTCACGCAGGGGCTTTCCCATAGCGTTTCGATGCAGCTCGAGTTCCTGAAGGGAACTCAGGGTTTGTATGTATTGTGTCCAAATCTACTTGTTGTTTTGCTGCTTCCTCAGCTACTTTATCTGCTAACGTGTTTCCCTGAATTTCCTCTGAATCACCTGCGGCATGTCCTTTAACCTTCACTATGGCCACTTTGGCAGGGAGTTGAACAGCTTTTAAAAGGTCGCTTATGAGATTAAAATGTGCTATGGGCTTTCCATTAGCTATTTTAAAGTCTCTTTGCTTCCATGTTTCAGCAAAATCATGCACAACACCATAAGCAGACTTAGAATCAGTGTATATAGTCACTACTTTACCTTCAGACAACTGACATGCTCTTGTAAGTGCCACCAACTCTGCAGCTGTGTGCAGATGTGTATGGTAATGATTTAGCTTCAATTATTTCATCAGGTAATCTTACAACCGCATATCCACATAAATACACATCAGAAGGTTTTGAACATGAACATCTACATATAGACAATCCCCCTCTTCCAGGGTCGTATCTAAAAGATCAGACCTACAAGAGGTCTCTTGTTCAATGTGTTTAAGGCAATCATGTGCCTTATCAAAACCATCTAAATCTATAAAGTCTAGCAGATCAGGCAGCACTACTACAGCTGAATGCGGCCGAGAAAAGGCTTAATGGTGAAGTTTTCTGTCTTCAAGTGTGTGGTTTCATAACCAGATCTACGTTGTGCTGTTATATGTTGTGTGTTGAGGTTGTGTAAAATAGCTGTTAGCTGATGTGAGGTGTTCAGTATCAAAGGATGTGACAGCACCGTTTTCTCAGCATCCCGGACCATCAGAGCCGCAGCAGCTACTGCATGCAAGCACGAGGGAGACCCTTGTGTTATGTTGTGTAAAGATTCAGAAAGATACACAACAGGGAGATATCTGTCACCGTGTTCCTGGGACAGAATCCCCACAGCCGTTCCACCAGGTTCTTCACATAAAGGTGAAAAGGCTTTATTTCTTTTATTTATTTATTTTATTTATATTAAGTGATATCTGTTCATAATGGATTATAACATGGTTATGGAAGTTAAAAAGCTTCTTTTAGAGAGAAAATCCAAAGAATGGCAATAAACATCAGCGTTACATCCTGAAACGGAAAGCCTCGAATTTCTGCATGATGAAGTAATTAGCAGAGGAGTAAAATGTAAAGGTTGTTAAGGACATTACTATGTCTATAAAATAAACATAATTTAATCAATATAAAAGTAAATATTTTGTAGTGATTTTAACAGTTCCATCTGATTCACTGCCCACTGCTGCCTGAAAATTCCACTTTGCTAATGTCAGTAAAGTTACTTCAATATGTTCATTTACACCCTCATTTATATACTTTAAAATATCACCTAATCACACTGACTCTATATTTATTTACATTACTTTTGTGTGACTGATTAAACATTATATGTAGCTAATATGAGTAACAAAATAATTGTGTGTCCCTATTTGATTGAAATAATCATAAAATTATTAACACTTAAAATAAACAAATCTTAACTTTGGCAAAAAAAGTCTTTAATAATGTCTCTATTCACATTATTATTATTATTATTATTATTATTATCATTATTATTATATTTTAACAGTGAATACTAATATATGTTACACATTCTGACTGTCCATTTATAAATTTAAAGTTCGTTTTATCAAGTGGACAGTCAGAGTGTGTAACATATTAGTCAATGTTATTATTATTATAATTATTATATTTTAATAATTTTATTATTATTAATAATAATAATAATAATAATAATAATAATAATAATAATAATAATTAACATTGACTACTAATATGTGTAGTCATTTCTCATTTCCTCCCTGAGCTGATGTCCAGTAGATAATTAAACTAGGTTAGGTCAACTTTATTATCCCCGAGGGGCAATTTGTTTCACAGCCAGCAGAATCCATACAATCCCAAACACACAGCAACAAACAGTACAGGGAAAAAAAACAAAAACTAATATACAGTCATCACACTAAACCATATGATATCTTCTACATCTCCATGGTTACGCAATAATGCGCTTCTGAGCAAAGAATGGGCTTCTGTAGATAATAAACCTTAAGATAAAATTGTATTCATGGGGAAATTTACAAAAAGTGGTGTAGAAAGAAAGAAAGAAAGAAAGAAAGAAAGAAAGAAAGTTAAATAAATTAAACTTTGTATAAAATTATTATAGTTTTATGGGTGTTTTTATATGAAATATTATAAAATACATCATATACATATTATATACGTGTGTGTGTGTGTGTGTGTGTGTGTGTGTGTGTGTGTGTGTGTGTGGGAACTAAAGATGGCACTGATTCCATACTTGGTTGATCACCTGGTACTAGTGTTACAACCCTAGGTAGCCCCATGACCATATCGGTGTTTGAGGCCTGCCCTAGCCTGGCTGATCCCACCTCCTTCACAATGACATCATCAACCAGTTTCCTTTCTAAGGATAAGGAGTGAAGCAATTAGGAGGGGTTGTTGTAGTGGTGTTTGATCGGTTGTTTTGGTGTTCAGGGTATAGCTTTGTTGTTGATGTTAGCGATTTTAACCTCTGCCTGTTTACAGACTTTGAGCCTGTTTTGCCCCTTGGATTGCTGTTTGTATATATATTTTTTGTATTATATTGTGATATATTTGAGCACTGTAGATATTTATTTCACTGGCATTAGGGTGGGGCTGCCATTTACTTTGGGTGAGGGGTTGTTTTGTCTTTGTTTTTGTAGCAGGGAGTTAGGGAAGCTGTTTGTATTTTCCTTTTCTTTATTTTCAGGAGAGGTAGCTTCCTCAAAATAGTCATTTTTGTTTATTATTTTGGCCTTGGCCCACCCTGAAGACAAGCCTGTAAGTTTGTGTACATATATTCAAGTGTTACAATATACCAACACCTGTGTAGCAAACCTTTTTGTGTGTGTTTGTGGTTTGTGGTGTGTTTGGGTTGCTGCTTTTGTAAGATCCATTCTAGACTGGGTCATAACACTAGTAAGAAATGGAGATCAGATCAGAGAGAAAATAAAGAATGGATTGGGTCTGATCCTGTAGCATAAAGATAGAAACTCTATTAAATACTAAATAAAGGACAAAGTAATACATGTGATTTGGACTCCTTCTGTTCTGGGATTTTTCACATCAACTCTTCAGATCCTGTAGATAAACGTATTCTCGGTTTGCAGAAATGCAGGAACACTGGAGTCTTCACACACAATTGTTCATCACCATTAAACACTAGAAGAGAAAGAAGTGAATCAGTAACAGAAAACTAGAAGGAGGTGTTTGATGATCAGCAGCAGGTAATTATCTCTGCTTCAAGGAAACCAGGATTTGATTCCAGTGTATCATTTGTCCTTCAACATTTCTTCATGCTTATATATCATCTTTGGTAGAACATTTAGTGAGAACAAATGAGAATGTGCAGAAGATGGAAGAGGAACATGAGCAGATATCTGCATCACATCACTGCACTTCTCCAATCCCAGGCTGTAGAGTTTTTACTGCTTTTAATAAAGATCACTGCTGTGGAATCAATACATCAGTTTCAGTATTTATATAAAACAGATTATTACTCACTTCAGTGTCTGTAGTTTGTAACGTTCATCATCCTTCAGATCAGAGAGACACTTCACTCCTGAGTCTCCTACTTTATTCCCAGACAGATGCAGTACTCTCAGGTGTGAGGGGTTTGATCTCAGAGCTGAAGCGAGAGCAGCACAGCCTTCATCTGATACTCCACAATCCCACAACCTGCAGATACACAATGACACACACTTCACTCTCAGTTTCTACACATTACACATCAGAGAGAGAGGGATAGAGAGAGGGAGTTAAAGGGGAGAGGGAGAGAAGAAGGGATGGAGGAGAGAGAGAAAAGGGGGGGAGGGGAGAGATAAGATTACTTTTACAAAACTTTATTTACACATCACATATTATAAAATTCAGGGTGACTTAATAAATGAAATAATAAATAAATATGTGATAAATATGAGACAATATTCTCATTCCCACCACATTTCCAACACTTCACACACTCCTCTACACACACACACTCACTCCAAAAATGGAGAATAACACAACCTACATAGTTTTAAATCACATGTCCTCAAAGAACACACTGATGCTGCACGCTGTTCCTAATATGACGCCCCACAGCAACAACACCCACATGACTGCTGCTTCACACACACACACACACACACATGAGGCACACTGTGTACAAAAGATTTAAACACAACACTCAACACAACTCATTATTACAACTTTCTTGCGATGCGAACATGTCGATAACCACTTCAGGCAGAATACTAGTTCTCATGTTGAGACTCATTGAGTGTTCACATCTTACTGTGTGTGTGTGTGTGTGTGTGTGTGTGTGTGTGTGTGTGTGTGTGTGGTGCTCTGTCAGGTGTTATGTAATATATACTACTCATTAACTAGACCTGCATAACCTCTTTCCTTTTGAATCCTTTTATTCAGATG
Organism: Silurus meridionalis; assembly: GCF_014805685.1. Classification (NCBI taxonomy): domain Eukaryota; kingdom Metazoa; phylum Chordata; class Actinopteri; order Siluriformes; family Siluridae; genus Silurus; species Silurus meridionalis. Next base: position 1,597,912 of record NC_060906.1, on the reverse strand, counting down.
TCTGTAAGATTAATCCACATATTTATTGTGAAATAAAACTTTTTATCTGGATCCACTCTCTTCCTCTGTTTCAAACCAACTGTGTGTCTTTTGTAGATGATTAATCTATAATAGTGTTCCCTCTCTGACACTGTTATAGTTTCTGTCTAATTAACGTCCCGCCACACAAACAAAACATTGAAGTGGTTGATTTCAGCTCTCACTATGAGAATCTTCCTGGTTTCTCCTCATCCTGTGAGAAAATGCACTGTTGTTTTTGTTAAGTGTTTTGAATGAGAAAATGTATTTATAAATGACAAATCTTGTATAAAAACATAATAAAAGAGAATGTAAAGATATAATAAGGTTTTATTCAGTGTATTTTCCTTGGAGATGAGACGACTTGAGCTACACGCCGGTGGCGTGTGTGTGTGTCTGTGTGTGTGTCAAATCACAGTTTTACTATCAGTACTGCACACATTATCCCTAAACTTTAAAAATTTTACTTTTCTTCTTTGCTTATTTTCTTCTTAATCTTCGCTTTTTGGCTTCGATCCGCCATCTAGTGGCGGCGTCTCGAGCTCATATCTCAAGTTTTGCTGCATATCAAAGCATAAAATCGATGACATGTATCTCAAAAACTATGTTACACTATGTGTCAGTACCACTGTACTCAGTTTCTTTAAGCCTTTTACTTTCTGAAGTATTTCTCTTTTTCTGTCCTTTATCTCATTTACGCTCAGGGATCCCACCTGCAGAATCACTGACCATCACTCACATCACTGACCATCACACTCATCAGACATCACTCACATCACTGACCATCACACTCATCACTGACCATCACAATTACATCACTGAGCATCACGCTCACATCACTGACCATCACTCACTGACCATCACTCACATCACTGACCATCACACACTCATCACTGACCATCACGCTCACATCACTGACCATCACGCTCACATCACTGACCATCACAATTACATCACTGACCATCACGCTCACATCACTGACCATCACGCTCACATCACTGACCATCACACTCACATCACTGACCATCACACTCACATCACTGACCATCTCACTCATCTGTGATCAAGAGAGAGAAAATAAGAAACATGTAAAGTGAGATGTTTGAAAAATGAATGTGAAGTAAAAGAAGCTGTAGGTTCTTCAGCTCCAGACAGTATTTTCAGGTGTTAATCTACTGGAAATACAGATTTAATGCTGCAGGTTTAATTGGACTTTTAAGCTGCAATAAAAGTCACAACAGCTCAATTCTACACTGAGGGATTTTTGTAGCTTGTTAGATATTAGATCATCTTTTCTTTCTTCATTATTCTGCCTCGTCACATTCACATTTATATCAACACTTTTCTACATTTATTAGAGATTAGAAACTAAAACAATACAAAAGTCAATAAAAAGTCATGATTATAAAAAGATACAAATTAAATCAACACTAATTCAAACTAACAAACGAAAGTAAAAAAATAAAACTAAAATGTTCCTCCTCAGAACATTGATGCTGATCCTAAAAGCTCTGGTTCAGTCTCACTATTAGAGAATGTGTGTTACTGAGAAGCAGGTCATGTGACTCTCAGAGAGATGATCTTACCTCAGTATCTCCAGTTTACAGTGAGGATTCTCCAGTACAGCAGAGAGACACTTCACTCCTGAGTCTCCTACTTTATTCAGAGACAGATTCAGTTCTCTCAGGTGTGAGGGGTTTGATCTCAGAGCTGAAGCGAGAGCAGCACAGCCTTCATCTGATACTCCACAATCACACAACCTGCAGATACACAATGACACACTTCACTCTCTCAGTTTCTACACATCCTGTGTGTGTTTTAAAATGAGTGGGAAGGATTAATGAATGGATGGATGGATGGATGGATGGATGGATGGATGGATGGATGGATGATAGCAGAAATATAAACAATATATTGTGTAAATGAGAGAATTCAGATAAATAAACTGAACAATAAAACGGTTTATTCAGTGACAAGAAAAAGTATGTTCTTTTATGCAGTGTGTGTGTGTGTGTGTGTGTGTGTGTGTGTGTGTGTGTGTGTGTGTGAAAGAGAGACAGTGAGTGAGTGAGTGAGGTCAATCAACACTAATTTAAACTTACAAACAAAACT
>NC_060906.1:1573282-1590782 GCF_014805685.1 Silurus meridionalis | reverse complement strand
AATCCTACAAGGACTTCTTAAAGAACCATATGCAACTAAAATGACATCAATTAGTTTTGTAATACAGTAGTAAATGTTTCTTTTGTGAATTCTTCATTGACATAATTATTCAACCCCTTAAAGACTACCACTCTGAAGAACAGAGGTTCAATGAAGTGTTTTCAATCAGGTATTGAAAACACCTGTGGATATCAGGGAGCAGCAATAAAGCCTAATAAGAACCAATTAGGCAGCTTTAAAATGACTGTGATACTCAGCTCCTTCTAGACATTTACTGGTGTGGTTACGAACATGGTGAGGTCAAGAGAATGGTCCAGGAAGACAAGAGAACAGGTGATTACTCTTCACAGGAAGGGCAATGGCTATAAGAAGATTGCAAAGATGTTAAACATACCAAGAGACACCATAGGAGGCATCATTCGCAAATACAAGGTACACTGATGAAACAAAATTAGAACTGTTTGGGCCCATGGATCAACGCTATGTTTGGAGGAGGAAGAACAAGGCCTATGAAGAAAAGAACACCTTGCCTACTGTGAAGCATGGCGGGGGGTCAATCATGCTTTGGGGCTGTTTTGCTTCTGCAGGTACTGGGAAGCTTCAGCGTGTGCAAGGTACCATGAATTCTCTTCAGTACCAGGAGATATTGGATGACAATGTGATGCAGTCCGTCACAAACCTGTGGCTTGGAAGACGTTGGACCTTTCAACAGGACAATGATCCCAAGCATACCTCCAAGTCCACTAGAGCATGGTTGCAGATTAAAGGCTGGAACATTTTGAAGTGGCCATCGCAGTCACCAGACTTAAATCCGATTGAAAACCTCTGGTGGGACTTAAAGAAAGCAGTTGCAGTGCGCAAGCCTAAGAATGTGACTGAACTGGAGGCTTTTGCCCATGATGAATGGGCGAAGATACCCGTAGATCGCTGCAAGACACTTGTGTCAAGCTATGCTTCACGTTTAAAAGCTGTTATAACTGTAAAAGGATGTTGTACTAAGTACTAAGATTAAATGTCACTTGGGGGTTGAATAAAACTGATAATAATGTGAGCTCAGAAAAGACATTTGTGGTTATTTCATTATAAATGTTATGTTATATTTGTCTGACCCACACGTGCCTCTTTGATTTAATTGTAAGCAGGATGACTGAATGATCATAATCAATGTCAAACCGACCAGAACAATCAATTTCAGTGGGGGTTGAATAATTTTGAACACAACTGTATATTGCAATTTTTTCTTGTCCAACAATAAAATTAATCAACTGCCATTTTATTCTTTGCTTTTGAAAAAATCTCAATCCTAAAATAAAAGCAGTAGGAGAGAAGTTTTCCTGAAATCCTGAAAGCTCTATTCCTTCAGCTAAACTCAGATCCATATCTTTTAGACCTTCTATATCCAGTAGTGTGCTACACATACCTCTTAAATCAGGAGAAATGGTGATTTTGGGAAAGGGATATTTTTTATCTGGAATCAGACTTCCATCAGCAAAGTTTTGTAACATAATTAATTCTTCCTCTGTTGATCTTTTTTTTCACAGTTTTAAAATAAATTCAGTTTGGCGTGAAGACCTCTGACCTAAAATGGCGACCAGTGCAAGACCATCACTTAAATAAGGCTCAGCCACATCAATTACGTTCCTTAACCTTACCATACCAGAGCCACAAAGTCTTAAGGAAAGACCTGGCAAACACACTTGATAAGTCAAAGCGAGATCCTTTAACCAAAGGCTACTCAAGCAACCAAAACAATGACTCTGTTTTACAAACCCTGATGAATCTGAAAATCCCCACATTTTAAATAGTCCATAATAAAAAGAAGGAAGTCCTTTGAAATTCGATTGTTTGTGATCCGTAAATACCAGAGTACTGTCCAAGTCCAAGTCCATCCATCCTCTGTAATATGTTCTGAGCCACTTTCCTCCAAACTAGATCTTCAGGCCCAGTTAACAGTCTCTGGATAAACTGCAAGCAAAAAGTTGCAGGTCTACTAAACAGATGCACCAGACCGTTACCTCCTTCTTCCACAGGCAAGAAAAGTACACTTTAAGGGACCCAGTGAAGCCAATCCCAAAAAAAGTCCACCAGCGTTCTTGTAATCTGGAAAGCAGACCTGTAAGAAGGGACTACACATATCAATCTGTGCCAAAATGTTAAAGCAGCCAAATTGTTCATTATTGAAACACGTCCTCTAAAGGAAATTTGTGTATGAATCCACTTTCATTTTTTTAACCTGCCCTCTTTTTTTTAACCAACCCAAACCAGTTCTTTTCTTGTGTGACAGCATCTCCAATAAACACTCCTACATATTTAAGACCTCCTTTTTTCCAAGTTAACCCACCAGGTAATAACGGTGGCCCCTTCTCCCATTTTCCAACAATTAAGGCATCACTCTTACTCCAATTTATTTTAGCAGCAGATACATTTCCAAACTCTTGAATGATTTTTACTCGAGTATTTATATAATTCTGCCCATTGACCTTTATCATTCCATCATCAGCATCAGCTGATATCTGATGTTGCAGATTAACATGAGGTAACAGTAGGCCTTCTATATTAGACCATCATTTGTTTAATAATGGTTCAATTGCTAAGGAGTAAAGTGTTCCAGAGAGTCACAACCTTGTCTGATGCCCCTGTTAACACTAAAAGGGGCAGACAAACCACCATTGATTTTAGCATACTATCAATGTCTTTATATAACACTTTTTCCTCCAAATAAACCTGGGACAAAAGCAAGAACATCAAAGGTGTTCCAAAGATATTGGTGCTCAACCCTATCAAAAGCTATTTCCTGATCAATGGAGATGAGCCCTAAATTAATGCCCAATAGGCCAGCAACCTCTATTACATCTCCAACAAGAAAAATGTTTTTAGAAATAGGCCTACCAGGTGTGACCGAATGAATGAGGTACAAGTGGTGATTGACATTCTCGACCACCAATCAGTAGCGAGCAGGCACTATTTAGAGCGGGTTGGTTTGAGCCTGGCATTCTCACTGGCTATCCTCCCTTTTGTGGTTGCTATAGTGATTTCAGGTATGTGCTGTTAGTATGTAGCGTTGGCTAATTAGTTTTTCTTTGCTCGTTGCATTAATTGCTTGTTTGTGTATCCTTAGCCTGTCTTTTCAGTGTGTGTCCCTGTTGGATGCTGTTTTGGATCTGTTTACTGCCCTCGTTGCAGGTATGAGGAAGTTGTTTAGTAATGTTTAGCTTTAATGCGGGTTGGGGGGCGTGAGTAATGTGTAGTCCTTGAACTTCAGTTTAACAGCAGGGTATTTGAAGGCTGCGTATCCTGAGCGGTAAATTAATTCTCAGGAACTTATCTATCCGCGTTTGGTAAGTTGTTTCGGTTTGTTAGGGGGAATTACAGCATGTAGTTGTGCAATTACTTGTATCATTTATATCTTGTATCATCGTTTGTATTATAGGATCCTCCTTTTCCGTCCTGGGTGATTATTGCTGCGATTCGACTTTTCCCTTGCTGCGCGCCGAGTGAACAACCTCGGCTTATAGCTATTTAGGATTGGCTTTTGTAATTGTTTTAACTGGTATTTTCTGGCCTACTTTAGGGTGCGAGCAACGTGCAAGTATCGGGCTGGCTTAAGGCACGTGGCGCTCCTTTTGAGTCTTGCTTCCCTCAAACTTTTAATAAAGTTTTCATTGTTTTTCTTTAAGAGGTATATATGGTGAATCATATTGTGCTTGTGACCGTCCATCTTATTATGGTGGAATTGTGATCTTAATTTGTTTTTTTTATTCATTTTTGTCATTTATTTTGCTTTTGGTTTCTTTCAGGAGCTGGGGTCCCATGGGTGAAGGGTCTTTGATGGTGCTATTTCGACGTTTGCCGTGCGACATTTTTTGACGTGTATGAGTGGGTGCTCTGAGTTCACGGTGAGGTGTGTGTGTGTGTGGAAGTGTGGAAGTGTGCTTTTTGATAATTAGTGCTGATCACTCCGGTGCGTAACCCCAGCCCTGTATTTAATGATTCTATTTTGTTTTGTTTATTTGGAAGTTGTGTAAATTGGTTGTTTACTATTACGTTTTTGTTATTTATAATTGTCACCGGACCGTTTTTACCAGTGAGAATATTTTCTTTTTGTTCTATTTTAAATCCAAGTTTTCAATAAACTTTGTATTTTTGAATGATGCCCACGTTTCCTGCCTACACTTATTGATAAGGGAATCGAACTTGTGTGACCTAATAAACTTTGGGGTTTACTTCTATTTCTTGGGTATAACCCTCCCAGGTGGCGTAGTCGAATTGGTTAAGTATATAAATTTGAGCTTGGGTGTGACGAGCCGTTCAGCTCTCCCCCCTAGCTCCACCCTCACGCCACACAATACATCTGGTCAGGATGTATGATGTCCCCCATCACTTCCCTTAAATTATTTGCCAGAGTTTTAGAAAATATTTTCAGATCGGAGCACAACAGGCTCACTGGTCTCCAGTTCTTAATTTCTTGAAGGTCACCTTTTTCGGGTAGTAGAGTAATCACAGCTCAGCTATGCTCTCAATGAGAACATCCAAGAGATCCTCCCAAAAGGCATCAAGTACTGGAGCTTTTCTACTCTTCATAATCTCCAATGCCTTCCATAGCTCTTGTGCACACAAAGGCTTCTCTAGTGCCTCCTTTGACTTTTTGGAAGCTTCGGTAAACCTTGATATAAACTGGCAGACATTTCCTCATCATCTTTATATTCACTCCCATACAGATCCTTCTAGAACCTTCCAGCCCTTTGTCTTATTTCAGACAGCACTGTAAGCTCCTGCCCATTCTCTGTGTACAATGACTGAATGTATCTACTCTGGCCATTCTTTCTTTCCAAATAAAAAAAAGAATTTGGATGGGGCATCCATTTGTGTTCAGTTTTGGTAGCGTGACCTGACAAATGCACCTTTTGCCTTCACGCCTAACAGGTCTGCAAGTACCATCCTTTTAGACTTGAACATCAAACAATTTTGGAGTCACTGGAGAACAAAATAGTGTTATTTTGTTCTCCAGTGACTCCAAAATTGTTTGCACCTCTACAATTTTCTCTTCAAGTTCTTTATTTTTTTTGTGTAATATTTTTAGAGACATTGAAAGTATACTGTTGACATAACTTAATTTCAACTTTTTCAACATCCCACCATTGTTTTACATTTATAAAACACTTTCTTTTATTTCAATTTCTTTTTTTTAATTCAAACAACCACATTAAACTTTGCATCACACAACAAAGAGACATTAAAATGCCAATAGGAACTCTTTGAGGAACTCCTTACATTTGATATAAACACCTTACAAATAACAATCTCATGATTAAAAACCCCAGAAGGACTAATTACACAGCTCTACACAATATTAAAATGATGTTTAAAACAGTAGAGTTGATCTAATCTAGCCAAAAAAATAACATTCTCTTGAGTGTGCAACCATGTACATTGTTTATCATTGTTGTTTAAACATCTCCATATGTCTCGCAGTTTATGGGTTTCCATCAAAGTGCGCATGGCAAGGCTGGAAGATACACGGGGCTCAGCGTGATTCCGATCTAATACACAATTCTCAGTACAATTAAAATCATCACCTAAAAACACATTCATCTGAATTACAACTCCGCAAAATTCCATTAAGATCATGAAGAAAACAAACCCTCTCATCAGCATTATTAGGAGCAAATACATTAATAATCCCCACATTACATTTTTCAAACTGTGCACGTACAAAAATCAGTCTACCAGCAATTTCTTGCTTCACCTCAGAAGAGACAGGAGTGAAATGTGCAGCAGAAAGCACAGCTACTCCTCCTCTAGAAGAGCTGATGTGAGAGCACACCACCACCCCTTCCCATTCTTCTCCAATTCATTTCATTTAAAACATCACTGTGTGTCTCCTGAATAAACATCACATCAATTCTCTTCTGTCTTCATAATTCAGATAGCAATGCCCTTTTATAAACATCTCGTGCAGCATTTATATTAAGAGCCTTTTCTCAGCACACTCATAAAGAAGAATGAGAGAAGGATCACACACAAGACAAATTTCAGCATGTGAAGGCAGAGAAAACTACATTGTTTCAAACCCCATCCTCTGCCTGAAGTTCTGATCTTCATTTAGCAGGAATTTTCCTTCATCTATATATTTCCTGAACGGTGAACTTTTCTTCACCCTCACTTCTCATCAACATCCCAACAGAATCAACACACATTTTGTGATCAGGAAAAGAATCTGTAACCTGCACATTCTTCATCTTTTTTGATCTTTGTAAAAAAGATTTGACTTTATCAAAAGAATAGTCACTACATGTCTGCCTTCTGCTCTTATTGTCCAGAGTTTCACTGTCACAATCTTCAACAGGACTTTCAACATTCTCACATTCATTAGTTTGTGTTTCAGACCAGTGTTTTAACTTTTCATTCCTCATCTTTACTTTATTCCTTTTTCTCTTAACAGGAGGTTTTAAACAGTGCGTCATCACTCACATAATCTGGATTCATTTCTTCTTCACTCACCTGTTTAGCTGCTTTAACAGTATCTATTACTGTTTCCCCCTCTGTCACCTCGAGTTCTCCCCCCGGCATCACTCCTCCCTGCCTCTGGCGCAATAGACCCACCTTCAGCCTGATCCCATTCAGCAGAACCAGTGAGAACAGTATCTCCAGCCTGATCCCATTAAGCAGAACCAGTGAGAACAGTGTCTCCAGCCTGATCCCATTCAGCAGAACCAGTGGGAACAGTATCTCAGCCTGATCCATTCAGCAGAACCAGTGAGAACAGTATCTCCAGCCTGATCCCATTCAGCAGAACCAGTGAGAACAGTATCTCCAGCCTGATCACATTCAGCAGAACCAGTGAGAACAGTATCTCCAGCCTGATCCCATTCAGCAGAACCAGTGAGAACAGTATCTCCAGCCTGATCACATTCAGCAGAACCAGTGAGAACAGTATCTCCAGCCTGATCCCATTCAGCAGAACCAGTGAGAACAGTATCTCCAGCCTCTTCATCAGCCGCTACGTGAGCGCTGTTATCCGTGGTCTGTACACGACAGGAACTTCTAATGTGCTCCTCCTCTCCACACTTAAAACATCTCATAGTCTCAGAACTTACACACACAACACAGTCAAAGCCATCGATTCTGAATTTAAAGCCACACTTAGATCCTCTACTTCACTTTTAAGCTCCATAAAGACTTGTGGTCTAAAGAGACTACATGTTTAAGTAAAGGGGATTTACAGCCGAGCAGAACTTTCCTCATTTGTGAAACAATTTTTCCATATCTACACAATTCCGTTATCAATTCATCTTTCATAAACGGGGGAACATTGGACAGAATGATCTTTTTTGCCGGTTGGACTGAGGGGATTACTGGAGTAAACGTCTCCTGAATAACAACTACATTTTCACCCTGTTTACTTTCTCAATGTTCTCTAAAAACATCACCACAGCGCTGTTCATTCCAGGTGCTGACATTATACTGTCATGTCCAACAATCTGTCCGAGCGCTAAACTGCAGTCTTCAACTGAGCTATTCATCACCGTAACAATCTTGATACCATGCAGGTGAGAAAGACGCTCATAGCTCACGCGCTCTGAAGACGCCATTGTCAACCAGCACATGCTGGAACACTGCACTTCCTGAACATCTCACACAAAACCAAGTTCAACTCTGACGCACAGAAGCAAAAGTAGCCTGAAAAAAAGGAAAAGAAACTCAGTCTCACCAAAGAACTCACACCCACACACTCCTCACACTCACTCAGCAGACACCCACACACTCCTCACACTCACTCAGCAGACACCACACTCCTCACACTCACTCAGCAGACACCACACACTGCTCACACTCACTCAGCAGACACCACACTCCTCACACTCACTCAGCAGACACCACACTCCTCACACTCACTCAGCAGACACCCACACACTCCTCACACTCACTCAGCAGACACCACACACTCCTCACACTCACTCAGCAGACACCACACACTCCTCACACTCACTCAGCAGAAGACGAGCAGGAGAAAAAGAGAGAGAGAGAGAGTGTGTGTGTGTGTGTGTGTGTGTGTGAAGAGAGAGAGAGAGTGTGTGTGTGTGTGTGTGTGTGTGTGTGTGTGTGTATGTGTGTGAAAGAGAGAGAGTGTGTGTGTGTGTATGTGTGTGAAAGAGAGAGAGAGTGTGTGTGTGTGTGTGTGTGTATGAAACAGAGAGAGAGTATGTGAGTGTGTGTGTGTGTGTGTGTGTGTGTGTGTGTGTGTATGAAAGAGAGAGAGAGAGTGTGTGTGTGTGTATGAAAGAGAGAGAGAGTGTGTGTGTGTGTGTCTGTGTGTGTGTGTGTGTGTGTGTGTGTGTGTGTGTGGTTAATCAACACTAATTTAAACTAATAAACAAAAGTAAAAATAAAACTATAAAGTTCCTTCTCAGAACATTGATGCTGAACCTAAAAGCTCTGCTTCAGTCTCACTATTAGAGAATGTGTGTTACTGAGGAGCAGGTCATGTGACTCTCAGAGAGATGATCTTACCACAGTATCTCCAGTTTACAGTGAGGATTCTCCAGTACAGCAGAGAGAAACTTCACTCCTGAGTCTCCTACTTTATTCTCAGACAGATTCAGTTCTCTCAGGTGTGAGGGGTTTGATCTCAGAGCTGAAGCGAGAGCAGCACAGCCTTCATCTGATACTCCACAATCCCACAACCTGCAGATACACAATGACACACACTTCACTCTCTCAGTTTCTACACATTACACATCCTGTGTGTTCTCCCTCGTTCCTGCAGTGTTGGTGTGAGAACCAGTCACAGACACTGATGGAAGTCCTCGTCTAGACAGTCATGTAGTGTGAGTTCCACGACTACAAAATGGACAGATTTCATTTGTGTAAAATAAGTTGCAGCAGATTTCTCCAGGACTTACAAAGTAAATCAAAAATATATAATTTATCAATGAAAATAAATGAATTTAAAGATGATTTAATAGAGATAAATATTTGTACTGCACTTTGATTCATCTCAGACTGCTGACACAAGAAAACTGCAGTAAATGACCAGTAGGTGGCAGTGTAAGGTGTATTTCAGCTCATTTTCACAGCAGGGGATTAGAAGTAGAGCAGCACTAATGACCAAATGAATGTGGAGGAAAAAACAGAAGTAAATGTGGGATTTTTTACTCTTAGAAGAGCTTAAACATTTGCAGTTCAATAAAGAAGTTGTAAAAGAAGATGAGATGAAGGAGAGCAGCAGCACAAACACACGTCGCTCTGAGAAACAGAGAATGGAACTGGGAAGTCCAGAGCAATGCAAGCTGACACACACTTCATCATTCTGCAAACGGAGCAGAGGGGAATCTCTGATAATGAAGAATAATATGGTAAGACGTCTAGAAACAGGTTGAAAAAGCAATGATGATGATTTGAAGATGATGTGTGTGTTATGGTGGACCGTCTCCCTTCTCTTGTCCAATCACAAGATCATATTAAACCTGACCAATGATTATTGCTGTGATTGAGATTCCTGTCATTATGTGTACAAGAGGTGTAAAGGTATTGCTGCTTTCTGTTCAAAGTCATGAATCAGGTTCTTTCTCTCTGTTTAACTGGAGTTTTATTCACACATGGATCTAATTCTCAGTGCATTAATGATTAGTGGAAGTGAGAAGTTTCATTACTGATAGATTTGTTCTGGATGTTGTACTGCTACAGCAAATTTCACCTGAAAAACAACACTGTATACAACAATTCACTGCAGCTTTTAGTGAGTTCTTGTGTCTCTCAGAGAGATGATCTTACCTCAGATCTTTCACTTTACACTCAGGATTCTCCAGTAGAGCAGAGAGACGCTTCACTCCTGAGTCTTCTAATTTATTATCAGACAGATTCAGTGTATTGACAGTCAGATGCAGACTGGAGGTTTCTGAGTTGAGCACTGAGGTCAGAGCTTCTCCACTTCTCCCTGTAATTTCACTGCATCTGATACTGAAGGAAATAAAATATAATGAACAGAAATGCAGAAGATCAAACAAGTTCTCAAAACTTCACTGCAGCGTCTCACTTTCAACATCACACACATCAGTTGAACACAATGATTAAATGGTGGAATAATAAGAATTGAGAGTTGGAGATGTTCAGATTTGGCTTGGCGAGAGTTTCAGCTGAGGAACATCATCACACACATGTTGTATAAACATGGAGGATGAGATCCGGGAATCCAAATGGGAAAGTAAGAGAGTCTGATCTAAAAGGTTTCTAAGAGGAGAAAGGAAAAAGTCTAAAGAGTCCTGCAGAGTTCGATTCATCTGAACAGCTCAGACCTTTGATTTGTTCTCAACACTGTAACAGTAGAACAATTTCATTCAGCTTCACTTACATTGCTTTTCTGGATGCTGCAATCACAGGCATCACTCTCACAAGAATCTCATCACTGATCTTATCTGGAGTGAAGTATTTATTCAGGTCAAATTCCTCCAGATCCTGTGCTGATGTCAGTAACACAAACACCAGAGCAGACCACTGTGAAGGAGAAAGTTTACTTTGTGCTCCAGATTTCAGATACTGCTGGATTTCCTCCACCAGAGAATCATCACCCAGTTCATTCAGACAGTGGAACAGATTGATGGATTTCTCTGCAGGAAGATCTTCACTGATCTTCTTCTTGATGTACTGAACTGTTTCCTCTTTGTTCATGGAGCTACTTCCTGTCTGTGTTACTAAGGAATGTAGAAGTTTCTGATTGGACTCGAGTGAGAGACCCAGAAGAAAGCGGAGGAAAAGATCCAGATGTCCAGTCTGACTGTATAAAGTCTGATCTACAGCACTCCTCTGAACATCTGAAAGTGTCTCAAAGTTCTTAATATAGCCACTATAATCACTAATATCAACATCACTACAATCACTTATATAAACAACATCTAAATAGAGATGATTCTGATTCTGTTTAAGAACATTTCTCTGTTCCTTCATGAAGGTCAGGTGCACATACAGAGCTGCGAGATGTTCCTGAATGCTCAGATGAACAAAGCAGTACACTTTACTCTGGTGAAGCCCAAACTCCTCTCTGAAGATCTGCGTACACACACCTGAATACACTGCTGCTTCTGTCACATCAATGTCACACTCTCTCAGGTCTTCCTCATAGAAGATCAGGTTTTGTTTCTCCAGCTGCTGGAAAGCCAGTTTCCAGTTTGAGAAGCATTTCTTCATCGCTCTCCTGCTTCTGTAGGTACTTCTCTCTTATGATGTTGGTCTGAATGATGAGGAAGTGTGTGTACATTTGAGTCAGAGTCTTGGGGATCTCTCCACTCTCTGCTTCACCCAACATTCTCTCTAGAACAGCAGCTGAAATCCAGCAGAACACTGGGATGTGGCACATGATGTAGAGGCTTTAATGACTTCAGGTGTGTGATGATCTTATTGGCCAGGTTCTGATCACTGATCCTCTTCCTGAAGTACTCCTCCTTCTGAGGGTCATTGAACCCTCGTACCTCTGTGACTCGATGGACACACTCAGAGGATTTGATCAGCTGCTGCTGGTCTGGAGGTGATCCAGATGAGAGCAGAGGAAGCAGGTTCCTTTGATCAGGTTTATCAGCAGCACATGCACTGGTGCTGATTCAGTTACATCACACACTCTCACTGTCTTCTGGAAATCCAGAGGAAAACGACACTCATCCAAACCATCAAAAATGAACAAAACCTTCTCCAACCTGGAAATGTCCATTTCTTTCATCTCCTTAAAAAACACATGAAGGAGCTCCATCAGACTCAGTTTCTGCTCCTTCATCAAATTCATCTCTCTGAAAGGAAGTGGGAATATGAGGTGGACGTCCTGATTTGTTTTCCCTTCAGCCCAGTCCAGAACAAACTTCTGCACAGAGACTGTTTTTCCAATTCCAGCTACTCCCTTTGTCAAAACTCTCCTGATGGCTTTGTCTTGTTCAGGTAGGGGTTTAAAGATGTCACTGCATTTAATTGGTGTGTCCTCAGTTGGGTTCCTCCTGGATGCTGCCTCGATCTGTTTCACCTCATGTTCTTTATTGACGTCTCCACTGTCTCCTCTGTGATGTAGAGCTCTGTGTAGATCTCATTCAGGAGTGTTCGGTTTTCCTGCTTTAGCATCAATCCATTCAAACACTGAAACTTCTTCGTCAAATTGAACTTAACCTTCTTCTGGAATTCATCTGCAGCAGTGGATTCTGGGTCGTGTCTGTGACAGGGTGAAGAAGGAAGACATGGTGAGACATGGGCTCCAATGATTAAAGTAGAAGTTCACATTTTTCCTGCTAGATAGATCTTTATGATGTTCTCACTGTGGATTTACTTTATTCTACTGGAGGTTTTCTATCATCTAATCACTCTGTAGTTACTAACAGCAGAGAGCTTTAGAATAGCAGTGTGTCAGTGTAACATTCATGGTGTTGGTTTTGATCGTACCCTGTAGCTGTGATGATGATCTTCTCTCTTCTGTCTCCTGCCTTCTGTAGAACACTGGGAACAAAAACAACAAGTGTTAAAGATCTCAACGTTCCTCACTTTAATACTGAAGTCTAAACCTGAACACAAATTGTACTACAATAATTGTAGTGAGAGCAGGAACACATGGAGAACACAGAGCTGAATACAACTCCAACATTGTGCACCTGGAGAATTAAATGTGCTCCTGTTTTCATTTCACACTTTTTCCTACTTTTCTATTCTTCCTACACAAACCTCCACAAGTATTGGGACAGGAAGTCCAGTTCTTTGGGTTTTTGCTCGACACTGAAGACATTTGGATTTGAGAGTAAAAGAGGAAAATGAAACAGAAGATCAGAATTCCAGCTTTCAGTTCCTGATCTTTACATCTAGATGTGTTACATCACTTAAAACACTGCACCGAACCTTTCAGGAAATAAAAGCTGAAATTCTGATCTCTCGTCTCACATCATCTTCTGATGAAGCTTTCCACCTACTCACATAGTTTTGGGAAGTGGGAGTTTAGGTTGAGTAAAATGCTGATTTTCATTCTGAATCTATTCTGTTTTCTCTCTCTGTAGTTCACTGTAGAAAATTATAGAAATGGCTTTAAGACAGAATTTTATTGTTGCTAAAATCTGAAGATCTACAGAAGATTCTGATCACTAAGTCAGGGTTCCTGATCCCCAAAAATACTGCTTACACCTTTATGTAGTAGTGTTTAGATGTTTGCTGTAGTTTTTTGTTGTACATTTTAGTATGTTTATTTTAGGATTTGAGATTACGTGTAATTGATTGTGACTTTAATAAATATTTACACTTTTTCATCTAAAGGATTTACTGAAAGTATTGTAGAATCACTAAAGACCAAGTAACTATAATATAAATCTAAACAGCTGCTAATGACGGTGTAGTGCAGCCATTAACTGTGACTTTAACTAGGAGAATTATGGGATGTTACCTGTGTCCAGGTGAGGAGATTCCAGTGCTAAATGTCAAAGGAAGATCTATAGACCGATAACTCTTGATGGAGACACAGCTGGGCACTGGTGAGTGTGATTTCTCTCTCTGTAGTTTACTGTAGAAAATTATAAAAATGGCCATGAGACAGAATTTCGTTGTTGCTAAAATCTGGATACAAAATCCAGTGCATTGAAAAAGTCCCTATGCAGTGGTGGTGTAGAGCAGGAAGTGGAGCACGGGTTTAAAACTGGTGATAAAAACACAGATTTAGTTTGGATAAGATTATAATTTATAGTATGTAGTTGATGTAGAAAACAGTTCCAGCCCACTGTAACTGCTCCTGCTGGATTGGAGTTAAACAGCACTTATTGAACTTATTATTAAGGTTTTCTGTGATTGTGCTGAAAAGGAGCTGAACTGAGGTCAGTAATGAGAATCTCCAGTGCTGATTAAAGACTCATTTATAACACATATTATAAGGATTATCCATGTTGTTTTGTAAGTTGTGCACAATGACGTGTATTTAATTGTGTAATAAATGTATTTAGGGTGATGTTTATATATGAAATGAAGCTCTCAGAAATGTCTCCAGATTTACAGATATGAACAGTTCATTATTAAAACACTAGAACATGGCAGGTTACCAGTCTTTTAAGGGTGAGGTCACATGATCTGTCCCCTGATCAGGGATCTCCATTTTTCACTGCTCGTGTACACACAGAGTCCTGAAGACGTCGATCTCTTCTGCTGGAATCAATCGCATTCCTAGAAAACACAAAAACAACATGCAGTTAAAACTGGGGGAAAATCTTTCTAAAACCAGCTGATTCTCATGATGTCTTACTGATTCTGACATATTTATCTAACATCTTTATTCCTCATCTGAACACAGACTGACAGGAGGTGTGCAATAAACACAACACCAATAAACACTATTCTATTATTTTATTTCTATGTATAAAAAGTGATTAAAGTCTTCTGTATTTCTATATTTTTTTACACGCAGTCCATTAAAGTCCCATTAGAAGTGAAATCCACAGACATATAAAACACAGACGACTCATTGCTGCTTTGGTCCATTGCTGCGATACGCCAATGCTGCTGCAAGCCTTTAATTTATTATTATATTCATTTATTATTGTACAATTATTTACTTTTCTTTTTTTTTGTCTGTATTCTATTGTAATTGATATTACATACTATTAGCATTTTATTTAATATTTTATTCTTCTTCTTCTTCTTATTATTATTAATAATAAACAATTTGCAATTATCAATTAATCAGTTATTTATATAGTTATACTACTGTACAATATTTTATTCCATCTTACTTAATACTGGAATACAAATAGATTTGATGCACTGTTATTGTACCATAATCACATCCATGTATTTCCATAAAGAATCCAGCAGTTCTCTTTGTTCTTCACTGAAGCACATGGAAAACTCATATGGTGAAGTTAAACCCAGAAAATATTTTCCTCACTGATTATATATATATATATATATATATATATATATATATATATATATATATATATATATATATATATGAATTAAAAAACTTAAACATTAACAAAAAAAACACTTATTTCTATCTTGTATAAATGTGGGTTTAGTGTTGTGTGGTCGATTCATAATCTTTTCCCTGATTTGATCACATGTTCTTTCCACCCCTACATTTCTTTGTATTGCAGATACTGTAGGTGTCTTCCTTTTGTTTCTGTGTCCCAAATGTTCTGCATCTTTTATCTCTGCTGTTCTCATACACACCCTAATGTTCACATCTGCTTCCTTTAGTGCCTCTTTTACCAACTTCTCCACTACCTCATTCCCCAATATTCCCACATGATCAATGATAAAGGATCCAGTGGATCCCGCATTCCACAATGAATTCGGAAAGCTCATGTGTTCATGAACATGTATCTGCTCCACACTTCCTGTATCTCCTCCGCTTAGAAACATGAACATGTATCTGCTCCACACTTCCTGTATCACCTCCGCTTAGAAAGCCATGATCTGCTCCTGTTTGCAGGAAATCATCCTGAGCATGACAACAACTCCAGGATCAGTTTGGAACAACCAAACAATCCCGTGTTCTCATGTCAGATCCTCCTCAATAAACTCAGAACATCATCAAATCCAACTGAGGAATTTGGGCTGAAACTGTTGGCCTCCATTCCGGCTGCTGTGTCGCAGTTTCCCTGCGGTCTTTCCACAAACTCCATTACATAGAAAACACAAACGCATTATTCCGATAGAAAGTCGTTTCTAGGAAAAACTCACCCAGTTTTTTTCACCACTGCTTGTTGTTGGACATGAATCTCACCGCTTCTGGCTGATGTTAAATATCTTTGTGTTTTTCTCCTCAAAATGGAATCGAGGCTGAGAAACACTTTCACTTTCAGAAAACTGAATCGACTCTTTGAACCGACTCTTTGAACCGGGCAAAATAAAGGACCCTGAGAATAACTACGGTGTGTGTATATATATATATATATATATATATATATATATATATATATATATATATATATATATATATATATATACACATACATACAGCAACAAAGAAAAACTAATAATGGAAAAAGTGTTTGAATTCATTTTGCTGGATGAGCAACACCTACCTCTTGCTGAGGATGTGGGATTTTAACGCTTTATGGAGTATTTGGAGATTCGCAACATATTGTCAATTCAATCTCTGAGATGATTCTGTCCCAAATAAGTACAAGCAAGTGAGTGAATTTATTTTAAAATGTTTGGAATTTTTTTTCATGATTAGATTCACATCTGGAGCTTTATAACAGACTCTTGTACAGTTTAAGGGATATAGAATATATAAAAAGATATATAAAATATATATATATATATATATAAAAGAAACAACAATTTCATTCATTTTATTATTTGCCTAATTATTCATGATTCACTCAGAACTCATCCATTTTTATATAAATATAAAAAGGGCAAAATTTTAACTTTATTGAAAAAGATTTTTCACAACGTCCTTTCTTTAGTCGGATATTTAAAAAATAAATCCATCAAAAAATAAACAGTAAACATTTGTTTTTACTGATTAAATCTGCAGTGATGTGCAGGTCCGACAAGTAAAAACCCTCCGTGTGAAAAAATAGCAAAAATACCCGCCCGGGTGACAAGTTGATTTATACAGATTCAAAGACCACAGTAAATTTAAACATTAATAAGTGTATTTTAAAATTTTAATACATTACATTAATAAAAAATATATTTTTGTTCATTAATATATATAATTCATTTTAATTAAATAAAATGTGCTGCTGCACATCAATGCTACTGCAATGTCTTATTGTACCACTAGATGGTAGCATTTTATTATTACAAAAATCAGTTTTCATTTTTTTTTTTTAGATAATCTCAAATGTCATTAAAATTACACTTAAACTGTACAAGAGTTTTTTATAATCAATATAATTATCTATCTATCTATCTAAAAATGTAATAAAAGGAAAGTGTTTAGGTAAGGAGAAAAGCGTACACACACTCTTTAAGAGTTAAATGTAACACTGGACTCGAGTGTATTTGGTTCCACACAGAATTGGTGATAAAATGACTCTTGACAGTGTTGAATGTTCAGAGTAAAATGAACTCTGTGTGAAGTAAAATGTAACACTGGACTCGAGTGTATTTGGTTCCACACAGAATTGGTGATAAAATGACTCTTGACAGTGTTGAATGTTCAGAGTAAAATGAACTCTGTGTGAAGTAAAATGTAACACTGGACTCGAGTGTATTTGGTTCCACACAGAATTGGTGATAAAATGACTCTTGACAGTGTTGAATGTTCAGAGTAAAATGAACTCTGTGTGAAGTAAAAATGTAACACTGCTCAACACTGAATAGAGTTACTACCATTTAACCCTGAGGGACATTAACTCTGATTTGTGTTAGCAAAATTTAACACTAAAGGAAAATTAACAACAATTAATGTTAATATTTTACTTTTATAGTTTATTAAATTTTTATTAGTGAAAAATCCCACTCAGTGAGTACAAATTTTAAATCCATTTGGGGATCAAATAACTCTGTGTCAATATTTCACTCTGTGGTTTGACTAAGT
>NC_060906.1:1498003-1573182 GCF_014805685.1 Silurus meridionalis | reverse complement strand
GAGAGATTGAAAATCAGGAAGCTCTTGAAGCTGGAATTAAACTTAGAAACACTGAAGTCCATCTCAACATGTCCTCAAAGCTTTGACCTCGATTGTACTCTTTGGTTCCTGGAACTGGAGGCCATGTTCAAAGGTTCCTTAAGGTTGTTATTGGTGAGATGGAGCCTGTTACCTTCATTAGCAAACACTTTTCTATCCTCATACACCATCAGCACCAGTTCATCTTCGAGGAGTCACAGGTGAACTCCTTAAAACACCAATCACCTGTACATGTGATCTGGGAGGTAGAACTCCTGCCACTCCTCTAATATCTCAGGTTCATTTCTGTATGATGTTTCTGCCAAGGATCCGATGAGTGTGGGTGTGAATGAGTGTGTAATGGTCAGTGATATGAGCGTCATGGTCAGTGATTTGAGTGTGATGGTCAGTGATGAGTGTGTTATGGTCAGTGGTGAGTGTGATGGTCAGTGATGTGAGTGTGATGGTCAGTGATGAGTGTGATGGTCAGTGATGTGATGTGATGGTCAGTGATGAGTGTGATGGTCAGTGATGTGATGTGATGGTCAGTGATGATGTGATGGTCAGTGATGTGAGTGTGATGGTCAGTGATGAGTGTGATGGTCAGTGATGAGTGTGATGGTCAGTGATGTGAGTGTGATGGTGATTAGTGATGATCAGTGATGTGATTGATGGTCAGTGATGAGTGTGATGGTCAGTGATGTGAGTGATGGTCAGTGATGAATGTGATGATCAGTGATGTGTAATGGTCAGTGAGTGTGATGGTCAGTGATGTGATGGTCAGTGATGAGTGTGATGGTCAGTGATGTGATGTGTGGTCAGTGATGAGTGTGATGGTCAGTGATGTGAATGTAATGGTCAGTGATAGTGTAATGGTCAGTGATGTGTGATGATCAGTGATGAATGTATGGTCAGTGTGATGATCTGATGTAAATGTAATGGTCAGTGATGAGTGTGATGGTCAGTGATGTGTGTATGGTCAGTGGTGAGTGTGATGATCAGTGATGTAAATGATGGTCAGTGATGAGTGTGATGGTCAGTGATGTAGTGTGATCAGTGATGAGTGTGATGATCAGTGATGTGAATGGTGTGATGAGTGTGATGGTCAGTGATGGTCAGTGATGGAGAGTGTAATGGTCAGTGATGAGTGTGATGGTCAGTGATATGTGATGTCAGTGATGAGTGATGATGTGTAATGGTCATGATATGTGTCTGGGTGAGTCAGTGATAGTGTCAGTGATTTCATAATGATGAGTGATGAGTGTGATGGTCAGTGATGAGTGTGATGGTCAGTGATGTGTGTGATGATCAGTGATGTGAATGGATGGTCAGTGATGAGTGTGATGGTCAGTGATGAGTGTGATGGTCAGTGATGAGTGTGATGGTCAGTGATGTGAGTGATGGTCAGTGATGTGAGTGTGATGGTCAGTGATGAGTGTGATGGTCAGTGATGGTGTGATGGTCAGTAATGTGTGATGGTGATGAGTGTGATGGTCAGTGATGTGAGTGTGATCAGTGATGTGAGTGTAATGGTCAGTAATATGAGTGTAATGGTCAGTGATGTGAGTGTGTTGGTCAGTGATGAGTGTGTAATGGTGAGTGGTGAGTGATGGTGTGATGAGTGTGAATGGTCCGTGATGTGAGTGTGATGGTCAGTGATGAGTGTGATGGTCAGTGATGTGAGCGTGATGATTTGATGTCTGATGGTCAGTGATGAGTGTGATGGTGTGATTAGTGTGATGGTCAGTAATGTGAAAATAGTCAGTGATGTGTGATGATCAGTGTGAGTCTGATGATCAGTGATGAGTGTGATGATCGGTGATGATTGTGATGGTGTAATGGTCAGTGATGTGAATGTGATGGTCAGTGATGAGTGTGATGGTCAGTGATGTGAGTGTGATGATCAGTGATGTAATTGTGATGGTCAGTGATGAGTGTTATGGTCATGTGATGGTCATGTGATGGTCAGCAATGTGAGTTTAAAGTCAGTGATGTATGTTGATCAGTGATTGTGATGGTCAGTAATGTGAGTTTAATGGTCACTGATGAGTGTGATGGTCTGATGTGTGATTAATGATGTGTAAAGATCAGTAATAGTGTGATGGTCATTGATGTGAGTGTGATGGTCAATGATGTGAGTGTAATGGTCAGTAAAGTGATGTAAAGTTGGAGAGTTAATAAAATAAAAACAGAAAGTGAATCGTAGTCAGCAGGATTTTAACCTGCACAGGAGACATGGTTCAAGTCCATCACCTTAACCACTGCCACAACTACACAAGTCTATCATCCCTACTTAAACTGGAAGCCTATTAACAAGAAACCAAATGAACCATATCTGTATAATTAAGAAATGTGAACAGAAAAAAAACAAATGTAGTCGCAGGATTCAAACCTGCTGGGAGACAATAATGGATTTGAAGTCCATCTTAACCATGGACACAAATACTACACAATTCTCTATCATCCCCCTTAAACTGGAAGCCCTATTAACACAAAACAAAAAAACTATCTGTATATTCGAAATGTGAACAGAAACGAATCGTAGTCAGCAGGATTCAAACTGCAGGGACCCAATGGATTTTAGTCCATCGCCTTAACCACAACTACCACAATTCTCATCCCCTAAACTGGAAGCCCTATTAACACAACAACCTGTTACTGGGGTAATTCATAGGAAATGTAAACAGAAAAATCGTAGTCAGCAGGATTCGAACCTGGGGAGACCCCAATGGATTTCAAGTCCATCGCCTTAACCACTCGCCGACTACTGCACAGTTAGCGGTCACCCTACTTCAACTGGAACCCTATTAACACAAACACAAGTGAACACATCTTTATAATTAACCAAATGTAAAAGGGTGCATAGAAAATGTAAACAGAAAAATCGTGTCAGCATTCAAACTGTAGATTATGTTACTTCAGTAATAATGAGACATACAGTATGTAGGAACTGATTGTTAAACTGTTAAAGGAGGAATGTTATCAAAGACAACTGTGGTGGTATACAAAGTGTAAAACAGAACATGTGTCAGAAGTATAAACTGTGTCAGGGGAATGAATGTGAGCAGTGTGTGCCTCACTATGATTGACAACAGTTAGCAGACATGGCTCATTTCAGGTCCTGCAAATTACTTCAGCGGATGACAAAAATGGATAAACGTTTGAAAGATTTCAGCATCTGGTAAACACAGGCGGAGAAAATCAGGTGTATCGATTTATCATGACAGGATTACTCACCTACATTTAACTCAACCATGACTATTAAATTACATCACTTACTGGAACTATTAACACAAGAAACACAAAAGTGGAAGTCAGAACACTTCATAACACTGCACTGTTCGAGCACTGTGGATTGATCTGCATGATGAGATGTGAGATAGACTTACGTGGGTCTGACAGATAAACTGTCAGAAAGTTAAGCTGGACTGAATTGACACTGAGAAACAGTAGTTACAAGTGAACTAGTAAAAAAGAACAGGACAGTCAAATTAAACTTCAAGTGGGACATGGAAATGAACAGCTGATGATGTACAAACTAAACAGTACGGAATGTGAAAACAAGACCAGTAAACATGGACAGCTGGCAGGAAAAACACAACTAAAGTGAAACAGATGCTATGTGATCTGACACAAGCATGATTTCAATGAGGAATAATGTAAAGAGGACATTATGTAGACATGCAAGTCAAAGAAGGTACATGAGGTGAATATAGGAAATTCAGATACAATGGAGGACTGCATTTCTTGGTCACTGACATCTGATGTAACAGGAAGCCCTATGACTGGATAAAATTCAATCTCAAGATGTTCAAAATTGATACATGATCTGTGATGTTAAACCAACCAGATGAAGTTCAAAAACTGAAACCCCAGGAGAGTCCTTCAACTTAACATCACTGAAGGTAAAGAAATTACAACACCTTAAACACAACAAACATGTCAGGAAATCTATGTGGTGGATGGGTTGAATGCCTTTGTAAGACAGCAGTGACTGCACTTCAACTAGTTCGGGTCTTGATGGTCAGCCTTCTAAAGAAGACAGAAAATCTTCAGTGCTGGATGGTGAGTACAGCATTGTGTAAACCAGGTGAACTCCAAGACTTCAAGAATTGAAGGTGAAAAGAATTAACAAACTGCAGGTGATTCAAAGGTGGAGGAGCAACTGAATGGTGTGTCAGTTGTGGTGCCAAATACAAGTAAAAGTGAGAATTTCACAGATCTCACAATTGAACACATCTGTGAGAAAAACATCTTTCAGTGAAAGCACATTAACAACTGCAACAGTGAAAGGATCATAATGTAGGGGAGACCACCAAAGGAACCTCTTTGTCACTACATTTATAACTCAGCCATACTATAACTGAATCTCTTAACTGAGCATTTAAAACCTGTAACTTAACTGATGTTGTGTCAAATGGATCTGTATGGGAATGTACATGAACATGATGAGAGGCTGAAGGTGTCAACTTCAACTGGAGTCACACTAAATGAAATGGAGTTTTAGTCAAAATCAACCTTACACAGGCACTTCAGAAGATAACTGGAAGCAGTTAACAATGAGACAACCTGTAATGTCTGGACTAATGTAAAATGTAAATTCTTACCATAGAAAAACGAGACTCAGAACTTGTAAAGTCCAATATGTGGGTGATAATCAGCAAACTTAAAATAAAGAGGACACAACACCACTGGCACTGTAGATCCAATAAGTACAGTTGTTTCTGCAGTGCTTCTTCAATGGACTAGGTGTACCCTAGAACAAACAGACAATTTATGTAAATGTGGAATGCTTCAAACAATTCAGAGCAATAAAATGAAAGGAACTCACAGGATTTCAACAAAACCACATTGAAACTGATCATAAACCCTGTTTCTGCTTGGCCCAACTCAACTCCCTGATTCACTCTAAAATGAACAACACCAAACTGTAAAACTCCACAATGGGTAATCATAAAATGTACAAAACAAAGAAAGGATATTGACCTGTATCTGACTCATGGAATCACTACTGAAATGAAACAAAGAGATCCACACCAAGACAAGATTTTAACACAGTAAAGAATACTGTGTGGAACAAGTAACTACCAAACTATCAGCCAACTTCAACCCCATGACTCTTAATGGACTCAATGTAACAAAGAATCACTGATTACTAAAGTTACATGACATCTCATAACTATGTGAGACTAAACAGTCAGGTCTCAACTTAAAACTGTAAAATGATTAAACTGTGACAAGTATTCGGGAAATTAACAAAAACATTGAATGCCTAGGATTCAACAACTGTGCAAGCAATTTATAGAAAGACAACAAACACTACGTCAGTACTACAAACAACTGGACCTACTAACTCAAACACAAACCATCTTTGTCATGGAATTCCTGAAACGTGACAACCTATTTGCTTCTGATCCCTACCATCAGACATTTGACCATGTAACTACCTCACTTTAATTACAACACTGTAACCATTAGAACCTCAACAAGAACTGGATCCTATATGAACACATGCATATTCAGTCCTGCGCAATAGACTCTACAACCTGGATTCACCCACTCATTCAAACTACAATAAACTAAAACAGTGAACATCACTGAAACAGAAACAAAATTAACCAAAGAACAAAAAGTAAGGATGGGTAACATGTGTGGATTAAAGACACAAAAACTGTTGTGTCACCAACCTCACTCAAACAACCCAGATACTTAAGGAGAAACATTTCATCACACAACTAATACCTGTGATTATACTGACTCAGATACAGGATCTGTTAAACACAGCAGAAGTTCAGTCAACAACCTGCCTGTAATCGGTATATTAAACTCCACCAACAAAACTGGTGTGTAATTAGAAGAACAGATTCAATGGCAGGACAAACTGTATTTTTAGTCACCCCATCGCTTAACCCTCTTGAATGTACAAAAAGGAAATGTAAAGGAAAATTGGAATATTACACAATGAATGAGAAGTCAATTATAGTCAGGGAACCCCTAAACAGAAAATGAATCAGTAAATTAGTATTACCACTAATGTTAAAACATACAGTATGCTAACCAAATGGAGTCTATTAACACAAAATATTACAAAGAACATCACTTACTGGATTCAAAAAGTGAACATACGCAGGATTCAAACCCACAGGGGACCCCA
The DNA here is from genome assembly GCF_014805685.1 of Silurus meridionalis. Taxonomy (NCBI): domain Eukaryota; kingdom Metazoa; phylum Chordata; class Actinopteri; order Siluriformes; family Siluridae; genus Silurus; species Silurus meridionalis. The sequence goes on along the minus strand of NC_060906.1, from coordinate 1,567,010 downwards.
ATGGATTTCAAGTGCATCGCCTTAACCACTCGGCCACAATTACTACACAATTTGCTATCATCCCCTACTTAAACTGGAAGCCCTATTAACACAAGAAAACAAAAGAACCATATGTGTATAATGTAAACAGAAAGTGAATCGTAGTCAGCAGGATTCAACCTGCAGGAGACCCCAATGGATTTCAAGTCCATCACCTTAACCACTCAGCCACAACTACTACACAGTTAGCAGTCATCCCCTACTTAAAATGGAAGCCCTATTAACACAAGAAAATGCAAAGAACCATATGTGTATAATTAACACAAAATGTGAATCAGAGTCGGCAAGATTCAAAACTGTGTGGGAAGAACCCAATTGATTTCAAGTCCATCACCTTAACCACTCAGCCACAACTACTACACAGTTAGCAGTCACCCCTATTTCAACTGGAACCCCTATTGACACAAGAAAACACATCTTTATAATTAACCCAAAATGTGAACAGAAAATAAATCATAGACGGCAGGATTCAAACCTGCGCTGGGAGACCCCAATGGATTTCTAGTCCATCGCCCTAACCACTCGGCCACAAGTCACTGATCCCTACTTAAACTGGAAGCCCTATTAACACAACAACCTGTAACCTTACTGGATCGCGGTAATTCATAGGAAATGTAAACAAAAAGTGAATCGTAGTCAGCAGGATTCGAACTTGCGCAGGGGGACCCTAATGGATTTCAAGTCCATCGCCTTAACCACTCGGCCACGACTACCACACAGTTAGCAGTCACCCCTATTTCAACTGGAACCCCTATTGCAACAAAAGAAAACACAACGGAAAAACATTTTTATAATTAACCCGAAATGTGAACAGAAAATAAATCATAGACGGCAGGATTCCAACCTGCGCTGGGAGACCACATTGGATTTCTAGTTCATCGCCTTAACCACTCGGCCATGAGTACTGCATGGCTGACAGTCACCCCTATTTCAAGTGGATCCCCTATTAACACAAGAAAACACATCTTTATAATTAACCCAAAATGTGAACAGAAAATTAACCGTAGTCAGCAGGATTCGAACCTGCGCGGGGAGACCCCAATGGATTTCTAGTCCATCGCCTTAACCACTCGGCCACGACTACTGCACAGTTAACAGTCACCCGTACTTCAACTGGAACCCCTATTAACACAAGAAAACACTAGTTAAGCACATCTTTATAATTAACCCTAAATGTGAACAGAAAATAAATCGTAGTCGGCAGGATTCGAACCTGCGCGGAGATCCCAATGGGATTCTAGGCCATCGCCTTAACCATTCGGCAACAACTACTACACAACTCTCTATTATCCACTACTTAAACTGGAAGCCCTATTAACATTAGAAAATGCAAAAGAACCATATCTGTATAATTAACACGAAATGTAAACAGAAAGTGAATCGTTGTCAGCAGGATTCAAACCTGTGTGGGGAGACCCCAATGGATTTCAGGTCCATCACCTTAACCACTCGGCCACGACTACAACATAAGTCACTGTCATCCACTACTTAAACTGGAAGCCCTATTAACACAACAACCTGTAAAGTTACTGAATCGGGGTAATTCATAGGAAATGTAAACAGAAAGTGAATCGTAGTCAGCAGGATTCGAACCGGCACAGGGGGACCCCAATGGATTTCAAGTCCATCGCCTTAACCACTCAGCCATGAGTACTGCATAGATGAGAGTCACCCCTATTTTAACTGGAACCCCTATTAACACAAGGACACACATCTTTATAAATAACCCAAAATGTGAACAGAAAATTAATCATAGTCGGCAGGATTCGAACCTGCACGGGGAGACCCCAATAGATTTCAAGTTCATCGAATTAACCACTCGACCACAACTACTACACAAATCTCTATTATCCCCTACTTAAACTGGAAGCAATATTAACACAACAACCTGTAAAGTTACTGGATCGGGGTAATTCATAGGAAATGTAAACAGAAAGTGAATCGTAGTCAGCAGGATACAAACCTGCACGGGGAGACCCCAATGGATTTCTAGTGCATCGTCTTAACCACTCGGCCACTACTACAACGCAAGTCACTGTCATCCCCTACTTAAACTGGAAGCCCTATTAAACAACAACCTGTAAACTTACTGGATCGGGGTAATTCATAGGAAATGTAAACAGAAACTGAATCGTAGTCAGCAGGATTCGAACCTGCGCGGGGAGACACCAATAGATTTCTAGTCCATCGCCTTAACCACTCGGCCATAAATACAACGCAAGTCACTGTCATCCACTACTTAAACTGGAAGCACTATTAACACAACAACCTGTAAACTTACTGGATCGGGGTAATTCATAAGAAATGTAAACAGAAAGTGAATTGTAGTCAGCAGCATTCGAACCTGCGCAGGGGGACGCCAATGGATTTCAAATCCATCGCCTTAACCACTCGGCCATGAGTACTGCATAGTTGACCGTCACCCCTATTTCAACTGGAACCCCTATTAACACAAGAAAACACATCTTTATAATTAACCCAAAATGTGAACACAAAATTAATCATAGTCGGCAGGATTGGAATCTGCGCGGGGACACCACAATAGATTTCAAGTCCATCGCATTAACCACTCGGCCACAACTACTACACAATTCAATATCATCCCCTACTTAAACTGGAAGCAATATTAACACAACAACCTGTAAAGTTTCTGGATCGGGGTAAATCATAGGAAATGTAAACAGAAAGTGAATGGTAGTCAGCAGGATTCGAACCTGCACAGAGAGACCCCAATGGATTTCAAGTCCATCGCCTTAACCACTCGGCCACGACTACTACACAGTTAGCAGTCACCCCTATTTCAAATGGAACCCCTATTAACACAAGAAAACACAAGTGAAACACATCTTATAAATAACCCGAAATGTGAACAGAAAATAAAAACCTGCGCGGGGAGACCACATTGGATTTCCAGTCCATCGCCTTAACCACTCGGCCACTTTTTTTTTCACAATTACCACACGATTCTCTATCATCCCCTACTTAAACTGGAAGCCCTATTAACACAAGAAAATGCAAAAGAAACTTATCTGTATAATTAACACGAAATGTGAACAGAAAGTGAATCTGAGTCGTCAGGATTCGAAACTGTGCGGTGAGACCCCAACGGATTTCAAGTCCATCACCTTAACCACTCAGCCACAACTACTACACGATTCTTTATCATCCCCTATCAAACTGTAAGGGGGTAATTCATGAGAAATGTAAACAGAAAATGAATCGTAGTCAGCAGGATTTCTAGTCCATTGCCTTAACCACTCGGCCACGACTACTGCACAGTTAGCGGTCACCCATACTTCAACTGGAACCCCTATTAACACAAGAAAACACATCTTTATAATTAACCCGAAATGTGAACAGAAAATAAATCGTAGTCTGCAGGATTCGAAACTGCACGGAGATCCCAATGGATTTCTAGTCCATCACCATCCTCAGTATCCTCACTATCCTCAGTAAGGTCTTGCGCTCCGAGACTGTGCAGTTCCCAAAACAGGCAGTGATGCAGTTGCTCAGGATGCTCTCAATGGTTCCTCTGTAGAACGTGGTCAGGATGGGGTAGGGAGAGAAGCTTTCCTCAGCCTTCTCAGGATGTAGAGATGCTGCTGGGCTTTTTCGGTGATGGAGCTGGAGAAGCCTTTCCTGTTTGCACATACTTGGGTATACACCATGAAGTTAAAAATCCTGAATCCCATTGACCTGGATGCTTCAGCAATAATGTAATACATTCTCAATAACTAATATGTTTAGGTTTTTTTGCTGGTTTTTTTTGTTACTTAAACAGCAAATACACAATGTTGTGATTGCAGCTTAAGAAACTCCATGCCATTGGATACAAGCCTGTTCTGCTTCTTTGCAAGGAGACAAAAAGAATGAAGTCAAGCGTGAAATATTAACCCCTATCTGCACACTCTCCACCTATGCCCAGGACTACCTTTAGAAGATGGGTTCACTTTATGAATACCTTTGTGAAGGTAAGATGCAGCACTGCATTCTTAAAGTCACAGTTCACAACTTGTGTTAAGTATGGCAAATATTTGCATCAACGTTTAAATCTTAAAGGGACGGCTCCCCCCTAAAACTTGAATTCATCGCTTTAAACTCCTAACCTCCTTGACAGTGGAAACTTAGAAGAGGTTTCCATTTTTATATAACCAACACAGAGTTTGTTAGCACAATACTGTGTCTTTTAATACAATTCAACATTTTAAATATTAATTTAGCTTTAGACACGGCCAAACAGCACTTCCTCAAACCATTTTCTAATATTTGGCAAACTACAACATGTCTCCAAAATATATTTTTACCTGTCCACTGTCACAGTTTTATTTGCATAGTATTGTGAGAATTGATTGAAGTAATTGCACAAAATTTGCTGATAAAGATGACGTTTTGTCCTTAATTTTCGTATTTAATCAGTCATTGATGACTGAAATGTAGTTTTAGAGTGAACCTTCTCTTAAACTATTTCCTTATTCAGTCCCCAAAAGAGAGCAAGCTTTTGGGAATGTTGGGAAGAGCACAACACATGCATGTCAAGTTCCAGCTCACCACATTTGCAATTTAGCATCCACGAACTCACAGAATTTGACTGTATGATTTAAACAGATTAACATTTAAAACAGAGATTAACCAAGAGTTTAAACTGCACCGGTTTTAAATAAGGAAAACACTTGTTCAACTTGCAGAGGATGGAAACAGGATTCCAGTGGCAATGATAATCAGCTGATGACGCTGCGTCTCACACCCTGTGATCCAGAACACAAGCAACCCAGAGGAGGTGAGGACCACACAGGTGGAAGAGACAAGAACATGCTGGTGGAGCCCATGAGTGATACAGAAGGGCAGGTGGAGCGGATGAGCACTGCAGAGGAGCAGGTGGAGCCGATCAGCACTATGGAGGAGCAGATGGAGCAGATCAGCACTTTGGAGGAGCAGATGGAGAAGATCAGCACTATAGAGGAGCAGGTGGAGAAGATCAGCACTATGGAGGGACAAGGTAATTAAGACATCTTTAAAGTTAGTTCAATTTTGTAAAGGCTTGAATTGTTTAAACTATGTGGTACATTAAAATTGCTCGATGTCTAAGGCTTTTCCCCATAGAGCTTTATGCAGGTCCGGGCTGCATGATATCTTTTCAGCGTCGGTGCTGCAATGTAAGTAATGCAGTAAGATAATTACACTTGATAAGATTTCTTCAAATAAGAAAACATACCTAGCCATTAGAAAATAGCAAAGTGTTTTAAAACAAGGAGTAAAATACTTATTTGAAGCAGTATATTTAGTGTCATTTATTTAAAACTAAGTTGGTTATTCTTTTTTTAAGAGTTTGCTTTTCTTAATTTGTGTAAAAAGATCTTAAAACCAGAGCTATTAAACAAAACAATTCTTCTTAATTTAGGATTCGTCATAAGGTAATCTGTCTTAAAATGAGTAAAGCATTTAAACTTAAAACAAGGTTATATAAACTAAAATCAAGACCATGCATTCACAGTCAAAATTATTTATTTAAATGAAAACCTGTCTTCTTACACAGAATAGTTACCATGCACAAAACAAAGCTTACTTTACTGCTTCTCAAAATACTTCATCTTACTGTAACACACAACAGTTCATGTGCTGCCATTGCTGAACACGGAATCAGAATCAACATGAGAATCTGACACTGTAATACAACTACAAACAGAGATGCCCAAGAAAAAAGCACAAAAAACATACTTCTGTATAAACACCCCCCCAAACCCCACCCCACACTGAATTTACTTTAATATTTACCCCTACTACTTCCCAGTAATCACCAATATATTATTTCCCAGTAAAGTCTATCCACTCTGTCATGGCTTTTTTATATTTTCAGCTGTGGCCCCCCCCTCTCATGACTTGAATCCCCTAATATTTCTTTTTGAATGATGCAATTGCACTTAAAACTGGAAATTATTAAATTGTAATAAATAAATGGTTTGTACATAAATACAACTCTAAAATAATATGTATGTAGGCTTGTTAAAAAAAAAGGTCAAGTTCAATTGCTTCTTCTGGAGAAGTGGGTGGGTTTAGATTGATTTCTGACATTACTAGGCAACAAACAGTCTCATCACATAGATGTGGTCCTCTTGACAGGCATTCCTCTTTACAAGCGTGTACTTGTTCTAGTGTAACGAAGGTCATAAGAACCGTATCAAAACCTAAAAAAGAGAAGAATTATACAAATGCACAATCATTTAAAATCATATTTTAAATATATTATTTTAAGGTTTTGGGAATCAAATATTGCCAAAAGAAATTAGTAAATAACACAAACCAGAAATATTTATGAGATTAAATAATTAAGAGTAGCTCATTGATTGTTCTTCATAATCATCAAAGTGTGTGCGGTGCCTGGCTGTACCAGAGGGGGTGAAGGTTAAATATACATTTTTTTCTTAAGTAAACATAAAGAGAAAAGATCATGCGGTTACATCAGGTTGTTTGCATTTCAAGACATGAAAGTTACTCAAATTTCCAGTCAGCACACTGTTTTTTGACACCAAAGCAATGGAAACTACTTTGGTCATTTAGCACAGTTTGAACATGAATTGAGTTTCCTACTTAGTCCTCGAGTCATAGTCTCCTGTCTGTACCTCCTTCAACTGATAATCTGAGCACGGGCCAAGACAAAATCTGCATGGGTACTGCACGGAAACATTTTCCACAAATCCCACATTTGAATGTGCAGCTAAATCATCTGCGAACACACACTGTATGGTACCATTTATATTTCTGCCAAGACTTGGAAAAAAAATTCCTTCTGACTCCAAGTATACAAGATCTTTCAGCAATGGTTTAAGAACCGCTGAATGGCCACGTGTTTTGACATCAACTGCTTGACAAAATACTGCCAAATGGAGGTTCCTAGTGGATTGCAGACCTCAAAATCATTGACATACAAAATTAAAGACAGTCCAAATTTAGGTGTATTTAAGAAACTGCTCTGGAACCCGGTTATCTCGACCTCGGTTACCTCGACAACCCTATTAAGTCAATGTTTTTGAAGTGGAACCGCCAAATTCTCGCTTTTTCTAAGCATTTTTAATCGGTTTTTATCACAAGGGGGGAAAAATTTGCCATTTAACGTCGGTTATCTCGGTGCAGCCGCAGAAGAACTCGCGGAAGTGCCGGAAAAATTAAGTCTTACAGCTGCTACAGGTGTTGTATTGTATACTGGTGTTAGGCGTGTTGCGGAGGCGGAAGCCGGAGTATCGGCAAACAGAAACTTTATTTAACAAAGGCAGAGCCAACACAAAATACCCACGTAGATCGGGATAATCCGGCAAACGGCAGTCCAATAATAACATCAACGGTGCGTTATCGAGGAAGCGCGGCGCAGAGGAAGCGACGGGGAAGCGTCGAAAGTCCGAGGTGCGCTGGGGAAGGAAATCGCAGAGTGGAGTGAGCGAGGAGTCCGGGAGGAGACGGTATGTAGCGGGTGCAGCATACACACGACCACGCATGAACTCATATAATAACGGACCCAGAGTGTGGCTGAGTAAGTGAGTAACGCGCTTCAGCTGTGCATGATTTGCGATGCTCTTTGGGAAGAAAAGAGCAGGCGTTGAGAGAGTGCCGGTGGGAAGACACGTACCGGGATACGCATGCGCGATAACAACGACCGCCGTGAACCAACATAACTTCATGGTGTGACTGATCAAGTTTACTCACCTGTAATTACTGCAGGTCTGAACATCTCCCTTGTTCTTAAATATCGGGACCAGCACACTCCTTCTCCATTCCTCAGGCATCCTCTCACCTTACACATCACATTCCTGTGGCGGTTGTTGGTAACCCGGGCCTCGACCGATCCGGGATGAAATTCTTATTTGTGATAGCATATTCGATTTGGCACGTTTTACATGGTTTTACAACCCTCCCCATTTATCCGAGTAAACACTATATTCTACCAGCCAAATGTTTGTTTTTTTTTACCACCAAAATGTCATTTTTTTATGCAAAAGCTATTCCGAAACAAACATGTTTGTGACTCGTTATTACAATAATAATGCAAGTACTGCATTTTTTTTTCTTTTCATGTTGTTTGTGTGTACTGCTTACACCAATTTACCAAATACATTTATTATACGTTTTCCATTGAAAAACAGTGATCTAAAATCACTGCTTGAGGCTTAGACCTTTAGAGTGATTTTTAGTTTGTAAATTTTATTCATCAAGCAGACAAAAGTGAAACACATCAAAAACACTTTTGATGTGTTTCACTTTTGTCTGCTTGATGAATAAAATTTACAAACTAAAAGGTCAGTGATCCTAACACAGGGTCAGAGAGGGTGAAGCTTTTCTCTAAGTTAGAGAACGTTGGAGAAGAAAACACCAGTAGAGGGACTTTATTCTCCTGGGGGGAGACCACATGCTGAATCAGCAAGAGTAAGAACTAAATCCCTGAACTTCTCAGACAGATGGAGAGAAAACAACCCACAAACACGTCAGTACACGTGGGTGAAGTTTCACACAGGCAGGGTTTCTGCAGCATGTTTAGACATGTTCTACATATCACACACACCATGAGGAACACACTCACACACTCTGATCTTCTCCCTACACCACTTTCAGACCATAAACTAATCCCAGTGGAGTGCACACTAATAACAAGAACACAGAAGTTCCTACTGGAATTTTAGTCATAAACTTTACAGGGAAAAACATTGTGGAAAAACTTCAAACACTTTTGAAAAGAATGGAAAAAAGAGAAGAAGAGGTTTGAATGTGTTGAACGGGCGTTTGCTTGATGAATTGTCTTTTGTCAAAACACATAAAAACATAAAACTTGAAAATATTTCAGAAGAAACTTTCAACTCAACTCGTCAAAGAGCGGGTTTAAAGTGTCAGTTTAATGTGTCAAACCGGTTTTCCGAAAGTGAAATTGTTTGTCAGCTTCGTCTCCATTTGGAGGAGCGGTTAGAAAAACACAAAGATGTTGAACAGCAGCCAGAAGCGGTGAGATTCGTGTCCAACAACAAGCAGTGCAGAAGAAAAGTGGGTGAGTTTTTGCTAGAAACGACTTTCTATCGGAATAATGCGTTTGTGTTTTCTATGTAATGGAGTTTGTGGAAAGACCGCAGGGAAACTGCGGCACAGCAGCCGAAATGGAGGACAACAGTTTCAGCCCAAATTCCTCAGTTGGATTTGATGATTTTCTGATAAAAACATGAGAACACCGGGATTGTTTGGTTGTTCCAAACTGATCCTGGAGTCGTTGTCATGGCTCAGGATGATTTCCTGTAAACACAGAGCCAACATTTTCATGTTGGCCCCATGTGGGTTTTTGATGGGCTGTCACTTTGGCCCTGCATGGGCAACCCAAATGGGGCCCAGAGAAATTTGTCCATCGGCTCCACATGGGCCGCATGTGTGTTAGCCCAGAGGGGCCACTGATGGGTCCATGGTGGGCTGTAAGTGGGACCTGTATAGATGTTCTTTATATGGGCCCGTTTGGGTCCCAAATAGGTGATAAAAATGGGGGCAAAATGGGCTACAAAAAGAACCCTTATGGGGCCCACATGACTCAATCATTGGTTAATCCACAAATAGACCCTTTATGGGGTTGTTGTGGGACCACAGTGGGTGAGTTTTGGGACCCATTTATTAATTTCATCATTGATTTCTGTGGGTGAACTTAATCTTACTATGGAAAATCCACTATCAAACCATTTCAAACCTCAGTTACAATGTAAAACTGTGCCTAAACAAAACAAAGAACTAATATTAGTTGATTTTATGTGATGCTCTATGTTTAAAATTACATGGTTGAGTATTTGAACTGTGAAAAATAAATGACTTCATCTCAGAATGTGTAAATCACATTTAATTTAAATTAATTCAAGTAAACAAGAAACAGGAATAACAGAATTACGGAGTAAGATATTTCACTGGTGGGTCTATGCAGATTCCTCGGCTGCACACCTACAAAACAGTAAAGAAAGAGAAGACAGAAAAGGCAATTTAGTACATTTTAAAATACTACCATTAACAGCAGCATCTAAAATCATGCATCAATATAATTAAGACATATCCTAGAATATCATCAGTGAATTGTTCCCACCTCTGCCTCACACAGTATGGAATCCAAAACTTATGAATTGAACATTTAAAATATCAACCTTGCATGTAAACTTGCCTCCTAAACGAATAATTAATCATTGCCAAAAGCAAGTGATAAGAATAATGATTCTGATCAGCTGAAAGATGTAAGTCACACGATCACGGTGTGATCATCAACAATGATAACAATGATAAAATAAACAAACAACTCACCTTTCAGGTCATCGACACAGATCAACACCACTGACAAAAAGACATTTAACAATAAGCAATGTTTATTATCTTTAAAATAATCATAACATAACATATTTTTAATAATGTTTAGAAATGATATAAATATGAAAAATTGTATCACCTCTACATATTTCAGCTAAATCACATTAAAATAATGTTAAGTATTGTCACAATCTCCTCAGAGCTTTTCTCTGTGTATTGTATATACACATGTTATAAAGGCAGTAAAGAGAAAGAGACTCCACAGTGCTTTTACTGTTTCACCCTCCTGTTATCATGAGGACATTATATGGAGAAAACACGGTAGAAAATGGTTTGAAAAGTCGTTATTTCCACATTTTAGTAGACAATTTCCTAGTTATCTGCTAATTGTTAAGAATGTTCAGTTCTCCACAGGTGAAACCAGTTCACTCTCCACACTTACCTTCTTTATATCATGCCTGTAACTTTAATTACCACAAATCTTTCAGAAGTATACATTGAATAAAAGCAACATTGAAATTTGATTTATTTAAAACAAAAGATAATTTCTTACCGTGACAGAGAGGTCAGGTTCTCCAGGTCAGGTCAGGTCAGGTCAGGTCAGGTCACGTTCTCCAGGTCAGGTGCTCCAGTGTAGTGAGTGATGATCGTTTCTTCAGAATGAGAAAGCAGGAAAAACAGGAGCCAACGAGAGGGCTGTGAGCTGCACAACCGATTTTTTTTTTCTTTTGTTTTGTTTTGTTTAACTAAAGGTCATACTATGTTATTGTTAATACATAACATTTTTGTTAATCTATTGATCCTATAAAACACACAAAAACATATCAATTGAATTTATCATCAATTGAAAAACTGAATGATAGATTTGTTTTGAGAAATATAGCTAAAAAGAGCCCAAATGTGGCCCATACAGGGCCCTCAGGTAAACAACCTAACTGGGGCCCACATTCAGCCCATCAAAGTGTCCACTTTGACCCCATGCTCACGTGATGCCCATATAACCCAGATAAAACCCATGTGGGGCCCACATGGACATGTGGTCTAAACGGAGGTGATTCGGGAAAGCAGCCAGAAAACCCTGTTATGTACAGACTCAAAATCAGAGCTGGAAAGTTTAGAGTGGAATCTCCACAGCTCAGAGATCTTTTATATAAACTTTAGCTAAAATTGTATCATGTTGAGATCAAATGCATGAAATGTCAGTTTATTATTTATGGGTAGCAGCACATGTCAGAATATTGGGGAATGAGGTGGTGGAGAAGTTGGTAAAAGAGGCACTAAAGGAAGCAGATGTGAACATTATGGTGTGTATGAGTACAGCAGAGATAAAAGATGCAGCACATTTGGGACACAGAAACAAAAGGAAGACACCTACATTATCTGCAATACAAAGAAATGTAGGGGTGGAAAGAACATGTGATCAAATCGGGGAAAAATATGTGATTATGACAAGATTATGAATCTGACACACAACCCAAAATTATACAAGATAGAAAAACACAAAAATAGAAATTGTGAAAAATGTGGAATCCTTGAAACAGCTCCCATATATTTTTAGAATGCAGTGGTATTATATATATATATATATATATATATATATATATATATATATATATATATATATATATATATATATATATAATGATAGTTAAACTATAATGAGATACCCATCATTGAGAAAATAAACAAACCCTAAATAATACACGTGAATGCAAAGAAGGGAACAAGAATCATCAGCCACATTTGATCTCATGTCTGTCTGAATGATGCACGTCTCAGGCACACACACCATCTACACACACACTTTCCTCCTTAAATGCACCCTCGATCACTGGAAGAAGAATAATCATTAGGTCACATTAAAGGTGAGGCAATTGCCTATCTGCTGGGTTTCAACCGATATGGCTGCCACAAATACAAATCCCACTGGCAGCCTTTTTTCTGATTTTATACTAAAATGATGCAGTTATTTACAGTTATTCTCCAAAACAGTGAACAAAGAGAACTGCTGGATTCTTTGGAAATACATGGATGTGATTATGGTACAATAACAGTGCATCAAATCTATTTGTGTTCAGTATTAAGTGATGGAATAAAAAAATGTACAGTATAACTATATAAATAACTAATATTGCTGCAAATTGTTTATTTAATAATAGTAATAACATTAATAATAATAATGCATTATAGTGTAATAAAATGCTAATAGTATGTACTATCAATTACAATAGAATACAGACAAAAAGAAAAGTAAATAATTGTACAATAATAAATTATAATAATAAATTAAAGGCTATATAATATCTCTCAATCATCTATTATCACTAATTGTTTGTACAGTTATTATTATCATATTATTGTTATGTTGTTATATATGTTGTAGTTGTATTTGTACAGGAACTCTCACCTGGACCAAGATTGCAACATTGACGTATCACAACAGACCAAAGCGGCAATGAGGCGTCTGTGTTTTATATGTCTATGGATTTCACTCTAATGGACTTTAATGGACTGTGTATAGAAATACAGAAGACTTTAATCACTTTTTATACATAGAAATAAAAAATAGAACAGTGTTTATTGGTGTTTTGTTTATTGCACACCTCCTGTCAGTCTGTGTTCAGATGAGGAATAAAGATGTTAGAAAAATATGAGAATCAGTAAGACATCATGAGGATCAGCTGGTTTTAGAAAAATTTTTCCCAATTTTAACTGCATGTTGTTTTGTGTTTTCTAGGGTGTGATTGATTCCAGCAGAAGAGATCGGCGTCTTCAGGACTCTGCGTGTACGAGCATTGAAAATGGAGATCCCTGATCAGGGACAGATCATGTGACCTCACCTCAAAAGACTGGTAACCTGCCATGTTCTAGTGTATTTTACTAATGAACTGTTCATATCTGCAAATCTGGACATTTCTGAGAGCTTCATTTCTATATAAACATCACCCTAAATACATTTATTACACAATTAAATACCGTCATTTGTAAACTTTGAAAACTCACCAGTGATGTGTTATAATAATATCTATGGATTCCTAATTTGCACTTCTTATCAGGTACATCCTGTAGTTAAATCACAGTTAATGGCTGCACAGTCATTCAATGTTTAGATTTATATTATAGTTACTTGGCTTTATATTCACAATACTTTCAGTAAATCCTTTAGATGAAAAGTGTAAATATTTATTAAAGTCAACAATCAATTACACAATGTCTTAAATCCTGAAATAAAAAATACTAATATAAACAACAGTGATAGGAAACATCTAAACACTACTACAAAGTATAAGCAGTATTTTGGGGTTTAATGACTAGTGATCAGAATGTTCTGTAGATCTTACTCTGTAGATTCTTTCCTGCCTAGACACCTCTCATTCAATTTATGTTTTATTTGTATAGCTTCTAACAATGAACATTATCTAAACTTTACAGATAAGGTGATAAAATGAAGATGTCCTTTATAAATTGTTGTCCTGATGAACAATCTTAAGGAAAAACTCCTGAGATCATAAGGAAGAAACCTTGAGAGACTCAGAGGAATCATTCATCTGGGTGCCACAATGTCTTATACATATACTGGTGTGGTTACAAACATGGTGAGGTCAAGAGAATGGTCCAGGAAGACAAGAGAACAGGTGATTACTCTTCACAGGAAGGGCAATGGCTATAAGAAGATTGCAAAGATGTTAAACATACCAAGAGACACCATAGGAAGCATCATTCGCAAATTCAAGGCAAAGGGCACTGTTGAAACGCTACCTGGTCGTGGCAGAAAGAAGATGCTGACTTCGACTGCTGTGCGCTACCTGAAGCGTAGAGTGGAGAAAGTCCCGTGTGACTGCTGAGGAACTGAGAAAAGATTTGTCAGATGTGGGTACTGAAGTTTCTGCTCAGACAATACGGCGCACCCTGCGTAATGAAGGCCTCCATGCCAGAACTCCCAGGCGCACCCCCTTGCTGTCCCCAAAGAATAAGAAGAGTCGACTGCAGTATGCCAAAAGTCATGTGGACAAACCACAGAAGTTTTGGGATAGTGTTCTGTGGACTGATGAAACAAAATTAGAACTGTTTGGGCCCATGGATCAACGCTATGTTTGGAGGAGGAAGAACAAGGCCTATGAAGAAAAGAACACCTTGCCTACTGTGAAGCATGGCGGGGGGTCAATCATGCTTTGGGGCTGTTTTGCTTCTGCAGGTACTCGGAAGCTTCAGCGTGTGCAAGGTACCATGAATTCTCTTCAGTACCAGGAGATATTGATGACAATGTGATGCAGTCCGTCACAAACCTGAGGCTTGGAAGACGTTGGACCTTTCAACAGGACAATGATCCCAAGCATACCTCCAAGTCCACTAGAGCATGGTTGCAGATTAAAGGCTGGAACATTTTGAAGTGGCCATCGCAGTCACCAGACTTAAATCCGATTGAGAACCTCTGGTGGGACTTAAAGAAAGCAGTTGCAGTGCGCAAGCCTAAGAATGTGACTGAACTGGAGGCTTTTGCCCATGATGAATGGGCGAAGATACCGTAGATCGCTGCAAGACACTTGTGTCAAGCTATGCTTTAACGCTTAAAAGCTGTTATAACTGTAGAAGGATGTTGTACTAAGTACTAAGATTGAATGTCACTTGGGGGTTGAATAAAACTGATAATGATGTGAGCTCAGAAAAGACATTTGTGGTTATTTCATTATAAATGTTATGTTATATTTATCTGACCTACACGCTCTCTTTGATTTAATTGTAAGCAGGATGACTGAATGATCATAATCAATGTCAAACCGACCAAAACAATCAATTTCAGTGGGGTTGAATAATTTGAACACAACTGTGTATATATATATATATATATATATATATATATATATATATATATATATATATATATATATATATATATATATATATATATAAAACTTGATAGTTAAACTATAATGAGATACCCATCTTTGAGAAAATGAAACAAACCCTAAATAATACTGTGGGAGAGCGTGTGAATGGAAGAAGGAACGCCACAACAGGTCAGGTGCAAAGGCTTTACAGCCACTTTTATTTGTGTTTTACAAAATAATACAAATCCCACTGGCAGCCTTTTTTTTTGTTTTTTTATAAACTAAAATGATGCAGCTATTTACAGATTTATTCTCCAAAACAGTGAAGAACAAGGAGAACTGCTGGATTCTTTATGGAAATACATGGATGTGATTATGGTACAATAACAGTGCATCAAATCTATTTGTATTCCAGTATTAAGTAAGATGGAATAAAAAAAATTTACAGTAGTATAACTATATAAATTACTAATATATTGCTAATTGCAAATTGTTTATTAATAATAATAATATTAATAACATTAATAATAATAATGCATTATAATGTAATAAAATGCTAATAGTATGTACTATCAATTACAATAGAATACAGACAAAAAGAAAAGAAAAGTAAATAATTGTACAATAATAAATGAGTATAATAATACATTAAAGGCTATATAATATCTCTTAATCATCTATTATCACTAATTGTTTGTACAGTTATTGTTATTATCACTCTATTATTGTTATGTTGTTATATATGTTGTGTAGTTGTATTTGTGTACAGGGAACTCTCGCCTGGACCAAGATTGCAGCAGCATTGACGATCGCATAACGGACCAAAGCAGCCAATGAGGCGCCTGTGTCTTATATGTCTATGGAGTTCACTTCTAATGGACTTTAATGGACTGTGTGGAAATATAGAACACAGAAGACTTTAATCACTTTTTAAACAGAAATAAAAAAAAGTGTTTATTAATGTTATGTTATTGCACACCTCCTGTCAGTCTGTGTTCAGATGAGGAATAAAGATGTTAAAAAATATGTGAGAATCAGTAAGACATCATGAGGATCAGCTGGTTTTAGAAAGATTTTCCCCCCAGTTTTAACTGCATGTTGTTTTTGTGTTTTCTAGGAATGTGATTGATTCCAGCAGAAGAGATCGACGTCTTCAGGACTCAGCGTGCACGAGCATTGAAAATGGAGATCCCTGATCAGGGGACAGATCATGTGACCTCAACCTCAAAAGACTGGTAACCTGCCATGTTCTAGTATTTTACTAATAAACTGTTCATATCTGCAAATCTGGAGACATTTCTGAGAGCTTCATTTCATATATAAATATCACCCTAAATACATTTATTACACAGTTAAATGCACGTCATTGTGCACAATTTATAAAACTCTCAAAACCAAGAACCATAACCTCATTGGCTAATTAAAGCTATAAGACACAAACAACATGGATAATCCTTATAATATGTGTTATAAATGAGTCTTTAAGCAGCACTGGAGATTCTCATTACTGACCTCAGTTCAGCTCCTTTTCAGCACAATCACAGAAAACCTTTATAACATCACCTCAATTACAGGGAACCAAATCAATAAGTGCTGTTTAACTCCAATCCAGCAGGAGCAGTTACAGTGGGCTGGAACTGTTTTCTACATAAACTACATACTATCAATTATAATCTTATCCAAACTAAATCTGTGTTTTTATCACCAGTTTTAAACCCGTGCTCCACTTCCTGCTCTACACCACCACTGCATAGGGACTTTTTCAATGCACTGGATTTTGTATCCTGATTTTAGCAACAATGAAATTCTGTCTCATTGCCATTTTTATAATTTTCTACAGTAAACTACAGAGAGAAATCACACTCACCAGTGCCCAGCTGTGTCTCCATGAAGAGTGATGCGTCTATGGATCCTCCTTTGGTATTTAGCACTGGAATCTCCTCACCTGGACACAGGTAACATCCCATAATTCTCCTAGTTAAAGTCACAGTTAATGGCTGCACTACACGTCATTAGCAGCTGTTTAGATTTATATTATAGTTACTTGGTCTTAGTGATTCTACAATACTTTTAGTAAATCCTTTAGATAAAAAGTGTAAATATTTATTAAAGTCACATTCAATTACAATGTCTTAAATCATAAAATAAAAATACTAATACCATAGCTATAGGAAGCATTTAAACACTACTACTTAAAGGTGTAAGCAGTATTTTTGGGGATCAGGAACCCTGACTTAGTGATCAGAATCTTCTGTAGATCTTCAGATTTTAGCAACAATGAAATTCTGTCTCATTGCCATTTTTATAATTTTCTACAGTAAACTACAGAGAGAAAAACAGAATTGATTCAGAATGAAAATCAGCATTTTCCTCAACCTAAACTCCCACTTCCCAAAACCATGTGAGTAGGTGGAAATCTTCATCAGAAGATGATGTGAGACGAGAGATCAGAATTTCAGCTTTCATTTCCTGAAAGGTTCAGTGCAGTGTTCTAAGTGATGTAACACATCTAGATGTAAAGATCTGGAACTGAAAGCTGGAATTCTGATCTATTGTTTCATTTTCATCTTTTACTCTCAAATCCAAATGTCTTCAGTGTCGAGCAAAAACCCAAAGAACTGGACTTCCTGTTCCAATACTTTTGGAGGTTTGTGTAGGAAGAATAGAAAAGTAGGAAAAAGTGTGAAATGAAAACAGGAGCACATTTAATTCTCCAGGTGCACAATGTTGGAGTTGTATTCAGCTCTGTGTTCTCCAAGTGTTCCTGCTCTCACTACAATTATTGTAGTACAATTTGTGTTCAGGTTTAGACTCCAGTATTAAAGTGAGGAACGTTGAGATCTTTAACACTTGTTGTTTTTGTTCCCAGTGTTCTACAGAAGGCAGGAGACAGAAGAGAGAAGAACATCATCACAGCTACAGGGTACGATCAAAACCAACACCATGACTGTGACACTGACACACTGTTATTCTAAAGCTCTCTGCTGTTAGTAACTACAGAGTGATTAGATGATAGAAAACCTCCAGTAGAATAAAGTAAATCCACAGTGAGAACATCATAAAGATCTATCTAGCAGGAAAATGTGAACTTCTACTCTAATCATTGGAGCCCATGTCTCACCATGTCTTCCTTCTTCACCCTGTCACAGACACGACCCAGAATCCACTGCTGCAGATGAATTCCAGAAGAAGTTCAAGTTCAATCTGATGAAGAAGTTTCAGTGTTTGAATGGATTGATGCTAAAGCAGGAAAACCGAACACTCCTGAATGAGATCTACACAGAGCTCTACATCACAGAGGGAGACAGTGGAGACGTCAATAAAGAACATGAGGTGAAACAGATCGAGGCAGCATCCAGGAGGAACCCAACTGAGGACACACCAATTAAATGCAGTGACATCTTTAAACCCCTACCTGAACAAGACAAAGCCATTAGGAATCTTCTGAAAAACCCTTATCTGAACAAGATGAAGAACCCATCAGGAACGTTCTGACTAAGGGAGTAGCTGGAATTGGAAAAACAGTCTCTGTGCAGAAGTTTGTTCTGGACTGGGCTGAAGGGAAAACAAATCAGGACGTCCACCTCATATTCCCACTTCCTTTCAGAGAGCTGAATTTGATGAAGGAGCAGAAACTGAGTTTGGTGGAGCTCCTTCATGTGTTTTTAATGAGATGAAAGAAATGGACATTTCCAGGTTGGAGAAGGTTTTGTTCATTTTGATGGTTTGGATGAGTGTCGTTTTCCTCTGGATTTCCAGAAGACAGTGAGAGTGTGTGATGTAACTGAATCAGCACCAGTGCATGTGCTGCTGATAAACCTGATCAAAGGAACCTGCTTCCTCTGCTCTCATCTGGATCACCTCCAGACCAGCAGCAGCTGATCAAATCCTCTGAGTGTGTCCATCGAGTCACAGAGGTACGAGGGTTCAATGACCCTCAGAAGGAGGAGTACTTCAGGAAGAGGATCAGTGATCAGAACCTGGCCAATAAGATCATCACACACCTGAAGTCATTAAGAAGCCTCTACATCATGTGCCACATCCCAGTGTTCTGCTGGATTTCAGCTGCTGTTCTAGAGAGAATGTTGGGTGAAGCAGAGAGTGGAGAGATCCCCAAGACTCTGACTCAAATGTACACACACTTCCTCATCATTCAGACCAACATCATAAGAGAGAAGTACCTACAGAAGCAGGAGAGCGATGAAGAAATGCTTTTCAAACTGGGGAAACTGGCTTTCCAGCAGCTGGAGAAACAAAACCTGATCTTCTATGAGGAAGACCTGAGAGAGTGTGGCATTGATGTGACAGAAGCAGCAGTGTATTCAGGTGTGTGTACGCAGATCTTCAGAGAGGAGTTTGGGCTTCACCAGAGTAAAGTGTACTGCTTTGTTCATCTGAGCATTCAGGAACATCTCGCAGCTCTGTATGTGCACCTGACCTCCATGAAGGAGCAAAGAAAGGTTCTTAAACAGAATCAGGGCTGGAGGATACTATTAGATGTTCTTAAACAGAATCAGGTCTGTAGGACACTTTCAGATGTTCACAGGAGTGCTGTAGATCAGGCTTTAAACAGTCAGACTGGACATCTGGATCTTTTCCTCCGCTTTCTTCTGGGTCTCTCACTCGAGTCCAATCAGAAACTTCTACATTCCTTAGTAACACAGACAGGAAGTAGCTCTCAGAACAAAGAGAAAACAGTTCAGTACATCAAGAAGAAGATCAGTGAAGATCTTCCTACAGGGAAATCCATCAATCTGTTCCACTGTCTGAATGAACTGGGTGATGATTCTCTAGTTGAGGAAATCCAGCAGTATCTGAAATCTGGAGCACAAAGTGAACTTTCTCCTTCACAGTGGTCTGCTCTGGTGTTTGTGTTACTGACATCAGCACAGGATCTGGAGGAATTTGACCTGAATAAATACATCACTCCAGATAAGATCAGAGATGAGATTCTTGTGAGAGTGATGCCTGTGATTGCAGCATCCAGAAAAGCAATGTAAGTGAAGCTGAATGAAATTGTTCTACTGTTACAGTGTTGAGAACAAATCAAAGGTCTGAGCTGTTCAGATGAATCGAACTCTGCAGGACTCTCTAGACTTTTTCCTTTCTCCTCTTAGAAAACTTTTAGATCAGACTCTCTTACTTTCCCATTTGGATTCCCGGATCTCATCCTCCATGTTTATCCAATGTGCTTGTGAGGATGTTCCTCAGCTGAAACTCTTGCTAAGCCAAATCTAAACATCTCCGACTGTCAATTCTTATTATTCCACCATTTAATCATTGTGTTCAACTGATGTGTGTGATGTTGAAAGTGAGACGCTGCAGTGAAGCTTTGAGAACTTGTTTGATCTTCTGCATTTCTGTTCATTATCTTTTATTTCCTTCAGTATCAGATGCAGTGACATTGCAGGGAGAAGTGGAGAAGCTCTGACCTCAGTGCTCAACTCAGAAACCTCCAGTCTGAGAGAACTGCATCTGACTGTCAATACACTGAATCTGTCTAAAAATAAACTAGAAGACTCAGGAGTGAAGCGTCTCTCTGCTCTACTGGAGAATCCTGAGTGTAAAGTGAAAGATCTGAGGTAAGATCATCTCTCTGAGAGACACAAGAACTCACTAAAAGCTGCAGTGAATTGTTGTATACAGTGTTGTTTTTCAGGTGAAATTTGCTGTACCAGTACAACATCCAGAACAAATCTATCAGTAATGAAACTTCTCACTTACACTAATCATTAATGCACTGAGAATTAGATCCATGTGTGAATAAAACTCCAGTTGAACAGAGAGAAAGAACCTGATTCATGACTTTGAACAGAAAGCAGCAAAACCTTTACACCTTGTACATGTAGCGTGAGGGGCCCAAAAGACCCCAATATGTACTTGGTTACCCGACTACGCCACCCTGGGATCTACCCATGCTAAATACCAAAATTAAATTAAACAGGTTCGGTGTGTACCAAATAAAAAGGAACAGAGACAGATTTCTTATTTTAGTGTTGGATTTCTATTAACCTCCTCAACACTTCCAGAATCAGTTAAATATAAACCCTTATTATTAATAACTTATTTTATTTAAAACTACAACATGAATCATATTAAAAGGATACCAACTGTTACAATTGCCAATTAACACCACACATTCCAGTGGATACAAAGGAAGACTGACAGGCCACAGGTGCAGGCCCACTTTAACCCCTAAAGGTTCACCCAAAATGGTGCCTGTAAAGGAAAACACATCAACACACACACACGCACGCGCACACCCACACGCACACAAAGTGCCACACACCGTAAACTCATAAGATTCACACAGCATGCAGTGTAAAACGTAGCACAGATTCCACCATCAAAGGACCAACACCCACAATCCAACCAGTGCTCCCAGATGATCCACTGGAAAGGAACAGATGCACAAAATCAATTGGTTATCATACCATAAAATATCTGCAAACAATGCCCTATAGTCTTTTTAACAGTCAGCTAAACACGGCATCCATACAACATGATGGGTGCCTTAAATAAAGAAAAAACAAACAAACATTAAATCACAAAACCCGAAAATAAAAGGTAAAGAAGGACAGCAGTGACCAAATGCAGTTCCTAAAAAAAACAGAATAAAACATTAGAACTGCATAATCACATCGTAATTGAAAGAAACACACGTTTAGCATTATTTATTAAAAGAAACCCTACGAACCCCTTCGTTTAACCAGGCCTGCTGTCAGGGATCCACCTGCCACGCCCCCTTTGGTGGCTCTCTATGCCTCCGCTCTCCATAGAGCTCCAGGTTTAACCACGCACACCTGGAGTTCATCATCACTCATGCCCCCACTCTCTCTGAAGCTCCAGGTTTAACGAGGCACACCTGAAGCTCATCATCACTCCACCCCGCTCCTACATAAACCCCTCACTCACAATTACTCTCCGTTCGTTATTGTTTATGTTTGACTTTCCGTGCTGCATGTCTTCACGTACCGGTTGTCATCCAGGACTCCACTTGACCGTTCCATCCGGACCCCACAAACCCATACCGGCTGCGCTTCACCTCCCCGTGCATCTCGGGTCAGCTAGCGCTCCTCGGACTTTCTAAACCGTAGGACTGCCGTATGCTTGTGCTTGTGTGTGTGTGCGCGTCATCAAAATGATCGGATTACCGTCGTGGTCCCGGCGCGAACCGAACCTCGGAGGTAGAATTCGCTCTGCCATGATGAAGCGGCAGCCAAGCTCCGCCTCGGGGAAAACCCGGAAGTCCGCTGCCGTTTCACGTGGATCATGCTCGGCAGCGCCACGCCCTCGTGATGACGTCATGGATTTCCCGGCTCGCTTCTCCGGCAACAGGGCTGAGTGGGGCGGATTTATACGGAGTGTCGGTGAATATATAGACTTTTATTCATCCTCTTACCCCACTGAAACAGACAAGATCGCCCTCCACATTTCTCTGCTGTCTGGAGAATCCCTTTCTCTGGCCAGTGAGTTGTGGAGCACCTCTGGTGGCAAGTTCGGCTCGTGCGCCCGGTTTATCTGGCTTCTCACCGGGAATTAGGGATGGTCACCGCAGATCTCCACCATCTCTCTCCCGTTACCGAAAGCATGATCCCGCTCCAGTGTTTACCGAAGAGCTCCGTTCCGCACCAGAGTTTCCCAGAGAGCGCCACTCCATCCCAGGACCTCCGGGGGATTTCCACCCTGCTCCAGGCCCTGCACCAGGCCCTCCAAGATGGCTCTGCTCCACCCCAGGACCTCCAGGAGATCTCCGCCCTGCTCCAGGCCCTTCAGGATGGCTCCACTCCGCCCCAGGGCATCCAGGAGATCCTCAGCCTGCTCCAGGACCTCCAAGAGAGCCTAGTTCCGCCCCAGGACCTCCAGGAGAGCGTAGCTCCGCCCCAGGACCTCCAGGAGAGCGTAGCTCCGCTTCAGTGTTTCCCAGACAGCTCTGTTCCACTCCAAGGTTTCCAGGACAGCCCCTTTCCGCTCCAGGATTTCCGGGACAGCCCTTTCCCGCTCCAGGGTTTCCAGGACAGCTCCTTCCCACTCCAGGTCTCCACAGAGAGCTCAGCTCCATTCCAGGTTGCCCAGGAGAACTCAGCACCGTTCCAGGTCGCCCAGAAGAGCTCAGCTCCGTTCCAGGTCATCCAGGAGAGCTCAGCTCCGTTCCAGGTCGTCCAGGAAAGCACAGCTCTGCCCCAGGACCTCCACGAGAGCGCAGCTCTGCCCCAGGACCTCTACGAGAGCGCAGCTCTGCCCCAGGACCTCCACGAGAGCTCAGTTCTGCTCCAGGACCTCCACAAGAGCTCAGTTCTGCTCCAGGACCTCCACGAGAGCTCAGCTCTGCCCCAGGACCTCCACGAGTGCTCAGTTTTGCTCCAGGACCTCCACAGTAAGCTCCTCTCTGTCACAGAGTGTCTCAGAGAGCTCCTCTCCGCTTCAGAGTCCTAAAGAGAGATCCGTTCCGCTTCAGAGTCCTGAAGAGAGCTCTGTTCCGCTTCAGAGTCCTGAAGAGAGCTCTGTTCCGCTTCAGAGTCCTGAAGAGAGCTCTGTTCCGCTTCAGAGTCCTAAAGAGAGCTCGGCTTTGTCCCAGGACCTCCAGGCGAGTTCGGCCTCCCTCCAGGACCTCCAGGCGAGCTCCTCTCAGCTCCAAGGTCTCCAGACGAGCTCAGTTCCACGCCAAGTTCTCCAGGCGAGCTCTGTTCCGCTTCAGGACCTCCAGGACAGCTCCGTTCCGCCCTGGGGCTTCCCAGTGCACTCAGCTCAGCCCCAAGGCTGCGAAAGGGACGTCGCGCGGCCGTCTAGCCGTGAAGGGGCAGTCACACCGTTGTCTGGCCACGAAAAGGACGTCGTACCGCCGCCTGGACACAAAAGGGATGTCGTACCGCCGCCTCACGGTCACCCCGAAGGCGACGACTTGCCTCACGGTCTTCCCGAAGGCGACGTCTCGCCTCACTGTCCCCCTGGAGGTGAGGCCACGTCACAGGGTTCCTCTCCAGGCGAAGCCACGTCACAGAGCTCCTCTCCGCCCCAGAGCATCCCAGAGAGCTCCTCTCCGCTCCACAGAGTCTCCGAGAGCTCCTCCCCGCTCCAGAGTCTCCGAGAGCTCCTCTCCGCTCCACAGAGTCTCAGAGAGCTCCTCTCTGCTCCAGCGCGTCTCGCCTCCGAGCTCCTCCGATGGCGACGTCACGCCCTTGAGCTCCTCCAAAGACGACGTCACGCCTCTGAGCTCCTCCGATGGCAACGTCACGCCTCTGAGCTCCTCCGATGGCGACGTCTCGCCTCCGTGCTCCTCCGATGGCGACGTCTCGCCTCCGAGCTCCTCCGATGGCGACGTCTCGCCCCCGAGCTCCTCCTTCGGCGACGTCTCGCCCCAGAGCTCTTCCTTCAGCGACGTCTTGCCCCAGAGCTCCTCCTTCAGCGACGTCTTGCCCCAGAGCTCCTCCTTCAGCGACGTCTTGCCCCAGAGCTCCTCCGATGGCGACTCCTCGCCTCTGGGCTCCTCCGATGGCGACGTCTCGCCTCTGGGCTCCTCCGATGGCGACGTCTCGCCTCTGGGCTCCTCCGATGGCGACGTCTCGCCTCTGGGCTCCTCCGATGGCGACGTCTCGCCTCTGGGCTCCTCTCCGGACGAAGCCACACCTCCAAATTCCGTCATTGCTCACAGACCCGGCGAAGGCGTCGCTGCATTCCTTATCTCCACCGTGAGCGTAGCTCGGCCTCTGGGCACCACCGAGAAAGTTCTTCTACTCCCGGTCTCCACCGAGTGCTTCACTCAGCCTCCGTTCTCCATGCTGGACATCACTCCGCTCCAGACCTCCCTGGTGGGCGTCAATCTGCCCCTGATCACCACTGCAGACATCACTCGGTCTCTGGTCTCCGCTGTGAAGCTAGCTCAGCCTCTGGATTCTGCTGCGGGCACAGCTTGGTCCCTGTCCTCCACCAGAGACATCTCTCTCCTTCCGACTTCCGCTGAAGACAGCTCTCCGTTTCCAGCCTCCACTGCAGGCGTACCTCCGTCCCCGGTCGCCACTGGGGGCGCCTCTCTGGATCCGGCCTTCGTCCTGGCTCTGATCTCCGCCGGGGTTTTGCTCTGATTCTGGCCTCTGCGATGAGCTACGGGCCGTTTCGGACCTCCGCTGGGAGCATGGTTCCATCCCATGCCTTCGGGTTGAGCATCGTCCGGTTCCTGTGCTTCGCCTGGGCTGTCGCCCCACCTCAGGTCCTTTCCGGCCTTCTCCGGTTCTGCAGCGGTTCTGACCAGGTCCCGTTCGACCCTGGACGGACACTGGGATCCTCCTCTGAGTGCCCTGGCCCTCCAAGCGTCTGTGGGTTTGGGGCGTCAGGTGCCGCCCCTCAGGGGAGGGTAATGTCAGGGATCCACCTGCCACGCCCCCTTTGGTGGCTCTCTATGCCTCCACTCTCCATAGAGCTCCAGGTTTAACCACGCACACCTGGAGTTCATCATCACTCATGCCCCCACTCTCTCTGAAGCTCCAGGTTTAACGAGGCACACCTGAAGCTCATCATCACTCCACCCCGCTCCTACATAAACCCCTCACTCACAATTACTCCCCGTTCGTTATTGTTTATGTTTGACTTTCCGTGCTGCATGTCTTCACGTACCGGTTGTCATCCAGGACTACACTTGACCGTTCCATCTGGACTCCACAAACCCATACCGGCTGCGCTTCACCTCCCCGTGCATCTCGGGTCAGCTAGCGCACCTCAGACTTTCTAAACCGTAGGACTGCCGTATGCTTGTGCTTGTGTGTGTGTGTGTGCGCGTTTGCGCGTCTGTGTGTGTGTGTGTGCTCGTATCTCTCTCTCTCCCTCACACGTGCGTTTAAGCCCAAGCGAGCTGTACTCCGGCTTCCGCCTTCTGTTTCGCTCGCACCCTGACACCTGCACAGCAATACCACACTCAAATGGCAAACAAGCAGCACATCCACAGTCCAGCCGCCAAAGAGCAGATCTGATCACCCTAAAACCAAACTCTTACAGATTAAAAAGCAGGATAGCAACCAAACACCAAAAAGGGGAAAATTATCCTCCCTTACCTCTTATTAAATGCACAACACTTGCACATGAAGGATAAATGCAGCCTTATTAGAGGAGAAGTCTGACGATGAAACAAACAGACAATCAAGCAGCCACCATTCCTCACAGCTGCTCAGACACTTTATAAGTGCGGAATCCGAGCGTTTGTTCATTCGCTCACGCTAATCGGGACACTTCCTCTTAAAGGGGCAATGCACTCACTGGGGCCTACCTCTTAAAGGGGCTACGCTTTTCTTTATGCTTTTAAAACAAAAGTACATTTTAAAATAAAAGGCCCCATAAAGGACCTCACTACAATCTACCCCCCTTTTGTTATCAGCGCCCCGACGATAAGAGAAAAACTAAACCCATGGCCTAAAAGCAGCCAATGTCATATTACTAGACCCAGGGACTTGAGAGGCTGCAGCCCTATCAACTCTACTTATAGCTACTGGCAAACGATGAGGATTGGAATGTCTTCCTGCAGTCGCTCTGGTACTCCGTCTGGGCTGAAATCCACTAGTACTAGGAACAGAATCCCAACTTTCGTCCGTGTGATTTACATCTTCATCAACGACTGGGACACCCACTTCTTGACTCAAGGTACGTTCAACAAGATCCAAAATTGGGGCCTCTTCTACAGACTGAGGAGCAATCCACCAATCTCCCTCCAGCTCTTCATCACCTACTGATGAACCAGTATCTGTTGATGGACCCGGGGATGCAGGTGGCAAGTTGACAGGTGCAGCTCGAAGATGGACACAATGCACATGTTTGACATTACCACTTCCATGAAGGGGCAAGATGGAATAGACAGCCCCACCATCCTTGGGGGCTTTAATTATTCTATAAACTGTAGGCCCCCAAACATCTTGGATTTTTGCTCTTCCTCGAATATCATTAGCTCGAAGATAGACCAGCTCACCTTCCCTGAAACCCACAGAAGTCACCTGCTGGTCATGACGCTCCTTCCGAAGGACTGCAGCAGCTTTCAGCCGTTCCTTAGCTGTATCAAAAGCTATTTGCAGACGTTGGGGATGCTCTTGCACCCACTCACTCACAGATCCTGTTACTGGCTCCTTAACTCTACCCAAAAGAAAGTCAACAGGTAAATGAGGTTCTTGACCAAACATTAAAAAATAAGGGGACTCGCCTGTAGATTGATGAATAGTGGTATTATATGAAAAAATCATCTGGGGAAGATAAAGGGGCCAATCATGCTTCTGATCTGGCTGAAGAGTTCTTAGAAGGCCATGCCACGGCCTATTAAATCGTTCGCACTGTCCATTTCCTTGAGGATGATAAGGAGAAGTGCAAGTCTTCTGGATTCCATAAAGTTCACACAACTGCTGAATTAGAGCACTTTCAAAATTTCGACCTTGGTCGGAGTGGATACGAGCAGGCACCCCAAACTTATAGAACCACTCTTGAACAAGTACTCTTGCCACTGTAGGGGCCCGTTGATCTCTAGTAGAAACTGCCTGGGTAAACTTAGAGAAGACATCAGTCATAATTAAGACATGCTCTCTTCCATCCCTTGAGCGATCGAGAAGGGTGAAATCTATGGCCAAGATCTGATTTGGTCTAGAGGCCAACAGATGCCCCATTGAGTACGAGTTATGGATGGAAGGGTTTTGCCATAGCACATCGCTGACAGCGCTGGCACCACTGTTTTATGTGTTCATACATCCCTGGCCAATAGCACCTCTGCCGCACCAACTCCGTTGTCCTCTCGATGCCCTGGTGCCCGTGACCCTGATGCAACTGCTGCAATACTTCTTCCCTCAAGGCTTCAGGTAGGATCAACTGGTATTGTTCTTCACCACCATCGGGCCGGTGGAATCTACGATACAGGAGCCCCTCTCGATCAAACAAACGATCCCACTGCCGTACCAGTTCTTGAACAGACCTAGAAAGTCTTTTCCGTTCCAACCGATCAGGGCTTCTTTTCTGATGCCAAAAATTAAGAAAAGGGCCTATAACTGGATCCTGTTGCTGAAGAGTGATCAAGTGATTAATGTCATGACTTGGGAGCACAGAAATTGCCAGTTGTGTTACCAAAGTAGGTATTAAGTCAGGATGTAACTGCAAACTTTCTGGAAGTTGAGTCCCTGGAAGAAGAGGTTCTAACCCTGATGAGATGTCAACAGAATGGGGTTGCCTTGAAAGAGAGTCTGCATTAACATTTGTTCTTCCTGAGCGGTAACGAATTGTAAAATCAAAGTCAGATAACTGGGCTGCCCACCTTTGTTCAGTCGCTCCCAATTTTGATGTATTCAAATAACTGAGTGGATTGTTGTCAGTCCACACAACACACTTATGCCCCAAAAGATACTCACGAAACTTTTCTGTCATTGCCCACTTCAAGGCCAAAAACTAAAGCTTCATAGAGCTATAATTGGACATATTTCTTTCAGAGGGGGATAAAGCTCTGCTGGCATAGGCAACTGGCCTTACTCGTCCATCCTGATCTTGAGACAGCACAGCTCCCAAGCCACTATGACTGGCATCAATCTCCAAAATAAAAGGCAGGGAAAAGTCTGCATAAGCCAACACTGGGGCAGTGGTCAGGGAGACTTTTAAGTTATTAAAACTCTCTTCACACTCCTTAGTCCATGCAGTTCCTATTGGGTGCCTTGCACCCTCCTATGGTGTTTGCCAGTGCGTAGCAACCAGATGATGCAATGGTGCTGCTAATTTGGAGAAACCCTCCACAAAACGTCTATAATAACTGGCGAATCCAAGGAATGATCTCAGCTCGGACACTGTGGTGGGATGACCCCAAGTTGACACAGCCGCTACCTTTTCAGGGTCGGTGGAAACACCCTCTTCAGTGATCACATGGCCAAGATACTTCACTTCTGTTCGAAAGAAGCAGCATTTTTCCAGCTTAACTTTTAGTCCCTCCTTCTGTAGTCTAGACAGCACGGACTCCAACCGGACAAGGTGCTGATCTACGGTAGATGAAAACACAATAACATCATCCAGGTACAACAGTAAAGACTGAAAATGTTGTGCACCGAAAAGCCGTTCCATAAGTCTCTGGAATGTACTAGGTGCATTGCAGAGGCCAAAGGGCATACGATTGAATTCAAAAAGTCCAAATGGCGTGCAAAATGCAGTCTTCCCCTTATCCTTCTCAGCCACGGGCACCTGGTTGTATCCACTGGCCAAATCTAAGGTAGAGAACCATTTAGCCCCAGAAAGTGCATCCAGGGATTCTTCAATGCGTGGCAATGGAAAGGCATCTCGACGAGTCTTACTGTTTAGCTGTCTATAGTCCACACACATCCGCAGGCTGCCGTCTTTCTTTTTAACAAGAACTATAGGGGATGCATAAGGACTGCAGCTCTCCCGAATCACCTGGGCCTCTAAAAGCTGGTTTATATGGGCCTTAACAGTATCATAATCAGATGGAGGTATACGTCTGTACCTCTGCCGAACAGGCACATCATCGACTAAGGGAATTTCATGCATTATAAGATTTGTACATCCCAAGTCACCCTCATGTGCTGAAAAGACAGAAGCATATTTATTCAACAAGTCTCTCACCTTCAGCTGATCTAACGCAGACAACGCCTGCAGATCTACAGATTTTATAATCTCATGCATGGGGTCTACCTGACCTACGTGGGAATTTACCATAGCTACCTCTAGATCATTGGATTCAGTGTATACTTCTGAAATCCCTGCCGGTAAACTGACAATTTGAGCTTGATGTAACATCCCTAATGGACATCGGGGACGAAGCTTTACAGCAGTCCTATTAACATTCACTACGGGGACATAGGCTGTACCCCTACAAACCTTGACTACAGCTGGATAAAGTACTAGACCTGACGGAAGAGAAGTACATCCAGAAGACGGCTCAAAAAGTGCAGTATTAGCTAATGAAAACACCTGCTGGGAGCATGTAACTGCAATAAACCTCACAGACTCAGCAGGGACAGACATAGCATATCTACCCCTAACCCTAGCCAAACACCCAGTACGCTCAGGCTGAGTTTGATGGCATAACTGAAGGGCTTGTTGCAAAACATCAGGAGCCTGCGTGACCTGTGGGAGGGCAAATAAATCCGGACCGTAGTGCCCAAATAACTCAGTGTAACATTCCCTTATAATATTCATGCCCAACACACCAGGCACGCAAGTTGTGGATGTAGAGGTTTGAGGGCCTCGCACCACCAGGATGCCACGCTTAGGAATAACCCTATCCAGTACTTGAACATCAAGCTCCACATACCCAATGTAAGGAATGTCAAGACCGTTAGCGGCCTTAAGCTGTAACCACTGACATGCATGAGGAACTTGTGAAAAATGCTGAAAAAAATAGGTATCAGAAATGGTAGAAACCATCGACCCAGTGTCTAAAAGACATTTTACTTGCACTCCCCCCATTGTCACAGTAATTGATGGACACATACCAACTAATTGAGAAACAGTCTCATTACTTACAGGACTGGGCAACCTTGAGCCAGTAATATCCCCTTCTGCTCTGTGGCTCTGCAAAACAGAGGGTGCTAGTTTTCCGTCGGCTGATTGGAAGCCACATTCTGTGGTGGGCGAGGCTGCACACGAGGCCGATGGTGCCGAGCCTGCAAAACACGCTCATTATCACAACTACTAGCAAAATGGCCCGGCTGCTGACAACGTCTACATATTATTGGGGCATTACGTGACAGTGAAGTGTGTGTACGAGGTTGCTGCAAAGACATAAACCGTTCAGAAAGTTCATTAAGCTGTTGCTGTTGTTTCAACATCATCTCTTTCAATTCTGCTAATTCAGATATCTGGATAGAGGGCTGCTGCTGTACACTATTATCCTTAAAAGTCTGTATGGCACAAATGGATGGAACAGAATGACTCCTAGCCCTATCAATAATAGGTCTACCTTCCCGTTCCCATCGAATTGCTTCAGCCCTTACATCAAGTAGTGTGCAACCTGGTTTAGCTCGGACCGTCTGCTTCAAAGTCCTGCGAAGATTAGGATCATTAACATGTTCAACAAACTGATCTCTAAGTAAAACAGCAGAATTAGGCAGTCCATTAGGTGCACACTTAACCACTCTTTCCATTAAACTAAACAGGGCATGTGAATACTCTTGTAAGGACTCTCCCTCTAGCTGCTTCCTAGAGAAAAAGTCCTCCTGTAAGGCAACATAAGATTGAGAACAACCATATAGTTCTTGCAAAATGGACAAGATCTTTTCAGGATCTTCCCTGCTCTTCCTTAGATCTATACCTTATTTCATTTTTAGCTTCTCCCTCCAAATGATCATAAATAAAATAAGCTTGATCTATTGGGGCTAAATGTCGAGCCCGAATACTTGCACGTACCACTTCAATCCATTCAACAATATTGAGCCCTACATTACTACGGAACAAGGGACATTTTCTCTCTCGTGGCACATATAAAAGACGTTCAGAGCCCGTTGTTGGGGTAAAATTATTATGTGAACCAGGGTTGTTAGAATCAGAGGCCCCTGATGAAGGTACTAATGTCACCTCAGTCCGTTCATGTACAAGTCTCTCATTTTCTGCCCTTAACTGGATCACCAAGTCTCGAAGCTCCTGCAGCTCGTTGTCCATCTTAATGAAGACCAGGAAATCGTGTCCATTAGAAGCCTCTTACAATGCTTGTTGAATAGTGAAGTTTGATACACCGCTGTCCTTCTAAAAAAAACACAACAACAACCAAAAAGAACTACAGGGTGACAAAAATAAAGAAAAATGTCTGTTTGTACACGTCCTGCCGACTACGCCAGATTGTAGCGTGAGGGGCCCAAAAGACCCCAATATGTACTTGGTTACCCGACTACGCCACCCTGGGATCTACCAATGGGAAATATCAAAATTAAATTAAACAGGTTCGGTGTGTACCAAATAAAAAGGAACAGAGACAGATTTCTTATTTTAGTGTTGGATTTCTATTAACCTCCTCAACACTTCCAGAATCAGTTAAATATAAACCCTTATTATTAATACCTTATTTTATTTAAAACTACAACATGAATCATATTAAAAGGATACCAACTGTTACAATTACCAATTAACACCAAACATTCCAGTGGATACAAAGGAAGACTGACAGGCCACAGGTGCAGGCCCACTTTAACCCCAAAAGGTTCACCCAAAATGGTGCCTGTAAAGGAAAACACATCAACACACACACGCACGCGCACACCCACACGCACACAAAGTGCCACACACCGTAAACTCATAAGATTCACACAGCATGCAGTGTAAACCGTAGCACAGATTCCACCAGCAAAGGACCAACACCCACAATCCAACCAGTGCTCCCAGATGATCCACTGGAAAGGAACAGATGCACAAAATCAGTTGGTTATCATACCATAAAATATCTGCAAACAATCCCCTATAGTCTTTTTAACAATCAGCTAAACACAGCATCCATACAACATGATGGGTGCCTTAAATAAAGAAAACCAAACAAACATTAAATCACAAAACCCAAAAATAAAAGGTAAAGAAGGACAGCAGTGACCAAATGCAGTTCCTAAAAAAACAGAATAAAACATTAGAACTGCATAATCACATCGTAATTGAAAGAAACACACGTTTAGCATTATTTATTAAAAGAAACCCTACAAACCCCTCCGTTTAACCAGGCCTGCACAGCAATACCACACTCAAATGGCAAACAAGCAGCACATCCACAGTCCAGCCGCCAAAGAGCAGATCTGATCACCCTAAAACCAAACTCTTACAGATTAAAAAGCAGGATAGCAACCAAACACCAAAAAGGGGAAAATTATCCTCCCTTACCTCTTATTAAATGCACAACACTTGCACATGAAGGATAAACGCAGCCTTATTAGAGGAGAAGTCTGACAATGAAACAAACAGACGATCAAGCAGCCACCATTCCTCACAGCTGCTCAGACACTTTATAAGGGTACGGAATCCGAAGCGTTTGTTCATTCGCTCACGCTAATCGGGACACTTCCTCTTAAAGGGGCAATGCACTCACTGGGGCCTACCTCTTAAAGGGGCTACGCTTTTCTTTATGCTTTTAAAACAAAAGTACATTTTAAAATAAAAGGCCCCATAAAGGACCTCACTACATACACATAATAACAGGAATCTCAATCACAGCAATAATCATATGATCTTGTGATTGGACAAGAGAAGGGAGACGGTCCACCATAACACACACATCATCTTCAAATCATCATCATTGCTTTTTTAACCTGTTTCTAGACGTCTTACCTTATTATTGTTCATTGTCAGAGTTTCCCCTCTGCTCCGTTTGCAGAATAATAAGGTGTGTGCTCTCATTCATCTCATGTTCTTTCACAACTTTTTTTTGAAATGTTTAAGATCTTCTAATGAGCTGAAATAAACCTTACACTGCAACTCGCACTACATGACTGTCTAGACGAGGACTTCCATCAGTGTCTGTGACTGGTTCTCACACCAACACTGCAGAAATGAATGAGAACAGAAAGGATGTGTAATGTGTAGAAACTGAGAGAGTGAAGTGTGTGTCATTGTGTATCTGCAGGTTGTGTGATTGTGGAGTATCAGATGAAGGCTGTGCTGCTCTCGCTTCAGCTCTGAGATCAAACCCCTCACACCTGAGAGAACTGTATCTGTCTAGGAATAAAGTAGGAGACTCAGGAGTGAAGTGTCTCTCAGCTGTACTAGAGAATCCTCACTGTAAACTGGAGAAACTGAGGTAAGATCATCTCTCTGAGAGTCACATGACCTGCTCCTCAGTAACACACATTCTCTAATAGTGAGACTGAAGCAGAGCTTCTAGGTTGAGCATCAATGTTCTGAGGAGGAAGTTGGTTTCTTTTCACTGCACACTTATGATTTGTCACAGAGGCTTTGGGTCTGATGTACGTATGTGTGAAGCTGCAGCACAAAACGTGTCTTAAAACCACTGCAATGTGTCTGAAATGACTGTGAAACTGTTAGAGTTCACATTCAGTAACACAAACTACATATACATGTCCTGTTTTCTCTCTTACACACACACTCACACACACACACACACACACACACACACACACACACACACACTCACATGCATTCATTTACTCTTTCTCTTTCTCACACACACTCACACACACTCACTCACACACACACACACACACACACACACAGTCTCTCTCTCTCTCACACTCTCACACACACATATACACACACTCTCACACACACACATACACACACACTCTCTCTCTCTCTTTCTCACACTCTCACACACTTTTACACACACACACACACACACACACACACACACACACACACACACACATACTTGTCTAACCAGTTTTGGGGACTACATGCTGGATCCCAGAATGTGGGGACACCTATTTCTAAATGGTTTAGGAGCAAAGGACAGCAGATTCATGTTTTAAAAAATCTGTAAAACACTGGTCACTTTAAATTTAAGAAAAAAGCTAAATAAAGCAATGTGACATTTTTCCATAATTTGGGGACATTTTCCGGTAGACTAATTTTGTGAGGACCAGCAAACACACACACACACTTTTCTGGTATTTCTACAACGTAGGTACTTGTGAATAATGTGGGGACAAATTTTACAGATAATTAAAATGTGGCTAAAATGCATATTTCTAATGTTAGAAATAATGAAGTCACATAAATAACAACAGAATATTTATTTAGTTTTTTTTTGCACAGATATATAGTAATTGCCTCAAAACAAAGCATTTAACTTTTTTTTTAACAGTTGTCAAAAAGCAATAATAAAAAAAAAAAAAAATATATATATATATATATATAGCTGTTTTGTTAACTTCAACAAAACTGTATTATAAAAGAAAATGTTTCAGACATTTAGCAATGAAAATAAAAAAAATATCAACAGAAACTGACACTCATCTGTGCAAATAGAACAAAAATAAAATGGATATTTTCTTATATCTTCTTTTTAAGAGATGTAATTCTATTCTTTACAAAGAACTTAACAGCCAGCCAATCCCGATCTTTCAATGCAACAGGTTCAGCTTTTATACAATCCTCACACTCTTTTTTTCCTGGCACTCTGCAAGATTTAATGAACGTGTACAGGTGTTTTTCAACCGCTTTCACTTCACTGGTGTCCCATTTCTTTTTCTTAAAAACCTTAGCACCTAAATAAACACACAACAAAGTTAGTCAAATCATACACATTTTTTTAATTTTATAAAAGCTTGGCATCATTTTAGTTCATTGGATAATACCTTTGAATGATGTAGTACTAGTTGGTTCTGTGGCTTGCTCAGCTGAGCTTTCCTGGGATTGATTGGTAAATGGTTTTAAAGCCAGTTCTTCTCCAAGATCTATTTAAACAGACCAAATGCAGTACAATTACGACACTTCGGTGTTGCTAGAGTAGAACTATACATGTGCTAAGATGTTGCAAATACCAAGACAATAAGGACATAACAGCTTAAAAAACTTTATTTCCCCTTTACCACATTATTAATAGATAAAACCAACATTGACTCTCCTAATGTCACACACTTTTCTATAGGGATAGGAAATTAAACATCTTCCTGCCATTTCTTTGAATTAAACCTACAACTCCTCCAGAAAGCTCAATAGTAATAAGCTTCACTGGCACCGATACTGCATATTCAGTGCTACTGGAGTCACATGACACTGTATGATACATCTAACTAAACTTTGACTTCCTCAGCTATAGACACTAACCAGCAAGTAAAGCTCACCTTCTTCATCTGACTGATTCTCTATTCCTGACAGATCCTTTTGGAATTCTGAACTTGGGACAATTACTGCTTCTATCAAAACAACAACCAAAACAATGTAATATGACTGTTATATTCTTATGCTAGTCCTTTATGTTAAAATATGCCGACAATTAAGATATAAACTCAACTGAACATACCATTTGGATCAATGTCAATTTCATCTAGGTTCTTTCCACTGAACTCCCAAGTCTTCCTGTCTCCAATGCCATCAAAATTTTGCTTATCTTGGCAAGTTGGAGAGTCCCTTCCGGAAGTCTGTAATATTCTCTGTGTACCCTCACATCATGGCCTAAAAAGTCTGCCAGCTGATCCAATTCTGTATTATTGAGGTTCAGAACATTTGAAAGTGTTGCTATGTGTTTACGTAGCTTTGTTGATGAAAGTGCATTTGGATTCTTTGCTCCACATTGCATTGCAAATTCACGAGACAATCAGATCCCCTTAGGTGTGAAAGTGCTGCAGGACGTGCAAACATGTAGATGCTTTCAGAAGGAATTGCACACGATTCTCTTGTTTTTATAAGAAGCTCCATGTTCTTTTGCATAGCAGGTGTTAAAAGAATTGGAACCTTTCGTCCTCGCTTTCCACGTATTTCAATTCGAGTAAAATGATGGCAGAGTTTCTTTTCAAGCTCTGAAAGTGCGAGAGCAACATCTTCATGCAAGTTATCAGTGTTTCTGTTGATAAATGATGTTAATGGCATTTTTGAGACCTCACCCTCTCTTCTGCGATTGAAAAGAATAGTCTGAGCCAGAGTAACCTTTGCTAGATGTGTCCAGTTCTTAGAGGAAGCATCTGATGACAGTTTCTCAAAACTCTCTTCTTGCTTTTGATCAAGATACAAATGAAGCATTTTCACATCCTCAGTAAAAGGAAGAATAAGCGGAGCATTCCACTTAACTTCTCTCTGCGTTCTAAGTGCATGTGATGATATCAGTTCACTCCATCTTGATGCATACATGTCTGAAAAGTTGTTAGCTTTCTTTGCTCTTTCACTGTCCCCATCCATCATTGCTTGAAATGAGACCAAAGAAGCAATCTTCTGTAAGCTGTGACCCAACTTTAATGCAAGTGATGGTCGTTGAAATGTGCACTTTTCTTCATCATAACCACAAGCTTTTTTGACAGCGGTGATGACATGCATGAAGTTAGCTGGATCAACAAAATCCTCTATTTTACACAAAGGAGTAACTTCCCTGGCTGAAATTAACAACCTTCCAATTTCTCTCATCTTCTGTCTGATATATTCGTGTTTGCTAACATCTGAGCCAACTCTGTTGTAAAAATACTCTCCCAATCTTCTTATGTACAAGTCTGTTTTAATGGCAAGTACCACCTTGTCATGGGTCATGTTACTGAAAAGTTTCCACAAACCAGCACTAGTTCCAGGAGGCACAGGTCCCATGTAAGCACTTTGTGAAAGCAACCTGTTCTTTCCTGGTTTGGGATTAGATGGATAATTTTTGCTCATCTTACATCGCTTCATATGACACCAAAGAAACTTTTTAGCAAAGAGTCCTTGACAGTTACAGCAATGCACAAACTTGATTGAATCACTATCTTGTCGGGGCTTCTTATAAGGTACAAGCTCGCCTTTTCCACACTGAAGAACCTCAGCATTATGTGCAAAATTCCCTCTATTTCTGAGGTGATCTAGTAAGTTTTTCCTTTCTTTTGAACCTTTTGGAAAAGTCAAAGCTTTTGCAACTTCAGACTCTGTGCTATGCACCTGCTCTAAATGTCTTGCCATTTTTGATAGTGGTTTGCTGCAAAACAAACAGTACTGTTTCTTGTCATACACTCTTGTTTTATTGGTTGCTTTTGACACTCCTTTGACTGAAACTGAGCTTGACTGATCAGGTTTAACTTCAGTGTCTTCCACATCTACAACACTGCAGTGACCAGTGCTAGAACTAAGTGAAGGACAGATTTTTGTAACTGTCTTGACCTTCCTTTTAGAAATTGAAAGACTGCAGTCACTTTCATCCGAGCTACTATCTGAAGATTCAGGGACATACTCCTCTTCACTGCATTCCATACTACTAATGGAGCGGTCATCACCCCTGCTTACATCATCAAGCTATAAAATACAATATAACAAATATAAACACCGAAAAATACTAATGCAGTCCTCAGAACTTTTTTTTTTTTTTTAAGTATTTTTTCGAACCTGAGAAATGCTTGTTTCAACTTGTGATTGCAGTTTATGGTACTGATTTCCAGTAAACATTTCACCTAATGTTAACCCCTGCAAAGTAAAAAAAAAAAAAAAAAGTAATAAGAACTTCAAATGAGTTCATGTACACAAAAAGTGGAAAATAAACTGCCTTTTGGTGACATTGTAACTTTTCTTATAATGTCAGAAAGGTACACTCTGTAAAATACAACAAAAACAAAAGCACATGCTGTATAACACCACATACATTTTGCTAACACTGGTAAAGTACATTGTATATTGTGGGGACCTGATGTTTATTGTTTAAAAAAATTAATTTAAAAGCAGTTTCATACTTGTTTGCTGGAAGTAGACTCGAGCTCTGAATGTTGGGTGCAATGGTGATCATCTCCAGAGGCACCATCTGAGGCTGGATAATTACAGTCTGATTCTGTTCCACATTTTGTAACCTGTAATGAGCACAACTATTAATTATGAGCCAAAAAAGATAAGCATCTCTATATTAAAAAACTAAGCTGAACAGTGTATATTGTAGAAAGAATTGTTATGCCAACACACTCCAAGTAAACAAGATATTTACAGAAAAATAGGAAATTTAAGAGTAGACCTTTTGTGGGGACCTGTGTAAAATTTCATGTTTAAACATAATGTGGGGACTCTGTGGTGGGCGGGTAATTCCCTGACCAGTCAATTGAAATCACTCCTTTGCTAACACTGGTAAAGTACATTGTATATTGTGGGGACCTGACGTTTATTGTTTAAAAAGAAATAATTTAAAAGCAGTTTCATACTTGTTTGCTGGAAGTAGACTCAGGCTCTGAATGTTGGGTGCAATGGTGATCATCTCCAGAGGCACCATCTGAAGCTGGTTGAATACAGATTGATTCTGCTCCACATTTTGTCTCCTGTAATGATCACAACTATTAATTATGAGCCAAAAAGATAAGCATCTCTATATTAGAAAACTAAACTGAACAGTGTATATTGTAGAAAAAATTGTTATACCAACACACTCCAAGTAAACAAGATATTTCCAGAAAAATAAGAAATTTAAGAGTAGGCTTTATGTGGGGACCTGTGTAAAATTTCATGTTTAAACATAATGTGGGGACTCTGTGGTGGGCAGGTAATTCCCAGACCAGTCAACATTGTATATTGTGGGGACCTGACGTTTATTGTTTAAAAAGAATTAATTTAAAAGAAGTTTCATACTTGTTTGCTGGAAGTAGACTCAGGCTCTGAATGTTGGGTGCAATGGTGATCATCTCCAGAGGCACCATCTGAAGCTGGTTGAATACAGATTGATTCTGCTCCACATTTTGTCTCCTGTAATGAGCACAACTATTAATTATGAGCCAAAAGATAAGCATCTCTATATTAGAAAACTAAACTGAACAGTGTATATTGTAGAAAAAATTGTTATACCAACACACTCCAAGTAAACAAGATATTTCCAGAAAAATAAGAAATTTAAGAGTAGGCTTTATGTGGGGACCTGTGTAAAATTTCATGTTTAAACATAATGTGGGGACTCTGTGGTGGGCAGGTAATTCCCAGACCAGTCAACATTGTATATTGTGGGGACCTGACGTTTATTGTTAAAAAATAATTTAAAAGAAGTTTCATACTTGTTTGCTGGAAGTAGACTCAGGCTCTGAATGTTGGGTGCAATGGTGATCATCTCCAGAGGCACCATCTGAAGCTGGTTGAATACAGACTGATTCTGCTCCACATTTTGTCTCCTGTAATGATCACAACTATTAATTATGAGCCAAAAGATAAGCATCTCTATATTAGAAAACTAAACTGAACAGTGTATATTGTAGAAAGAATTGTTATACCAACACACTCCAAGTAAACAAGAGATTTCCAGAAAAAATAAGAAATTTAAGAGTAGGCTTTATGTGGGGACCTGTGTAAAATTTCATGTTTAAACATAATGTGGGGACTCTGTGGTGGGTGGGTAATTCTGACCAGTCAATTGAAATCACTCCTTTGCTAACACTGGTAAAGTACATGGTATATTGTGGGGACCTGACGTTTATTGTTAAAAAAATAATAATTTAAAAGAAGTTTCATACTTGTTTGCTGGAAGTAGACTCGGGCTCTGAATGTTGGGTGCAATGGTGATCATCTCCAGAGGCACCATCTGAGGCTGGACGAATACAGTCTGATTCTGTTCCACATTTTGTCACCTGTAATGAGCACAACTATTAATTATGAGCCAAAAAAGATAAGCATCTGTATATTAGAAAACTAAGCTGAACAGGGTATATGTGTAAAAAGAATTGTTATACCAACACACTCCAAGTAAACAAGAGATTTCCAGAAAAATAAGAAATTGAGGAGTAGGGGACCTGTGTAAAATGTCATGTTTAAACATAATGTGGGGGTTAATTATAAGCCCAAATATAAAAGCATGCTGGCATTGTACAGCTAAGCTGATGCCATTTAATTATCCATCACTGCTACAAGAATAAAGATTCTTACTTCATTTCTCCAGGGACAGTCACCATCTCCATAATTATAGGTGATCTCCTCTCCAGGTATTATGTCTCTTAAAGCAAAAAGACACAAATGGGGCTTTCCCTCTACAAGAATTCTCTTCATTTTGCAGTTGGGTTTAATGTGGTCGTCATTGACCAGTCTTCGAAGTGTGCCATCATCCCTTGCAGCATCAATACTGAATTTGAACAAACAAACAAATTTAAGTTACTGACAAACCCCCACACAAGTATTATTATTATTATTAATAATCATTATTATTATTATTATATTACTGACAAATTTAGTTCTTTCATTTTTAACTAATAATGATCTCTAAACTGTCAGAATGCTTTTACAGGCAGTCATGATCAGGCTTTTTAATGTGCCTGTAGGATTGTTTTATTTAAGACCCAGCCTGATGCACAGCTCAACAAAATCATGCATCAGAGCTACAACGGTGTTATTAAAGATTTAGCACAAAAGACTGAATAAGACTTTTAATAAAACCTAGATACAAGTTTATTCTGATTTAAAACTTTAATTCAATACCCAGGTGAATGATTCACAGTCTGCGCATGCGCCGATACACAACGTCGTGCTTACAGAAACACCGGCACAGCTGATGATATTTAAATGCTCGGATATAAACATTACCGTGTCACAGAAGTAATATTTCAAGTCCATATAACATCAAGTCATCTTTTAATTTTATCCGCTAGATTTAGTGCAGCACGGCACGTGACATCACTTTTCACGGCTAAACTTTTCCTTCAGATTTAAAGTTTGCAGCTCAAACCGCATCTAAACACATGGAGGAATAAAGATGATAAATACTCACGTCCAGAAGTTTCCGTGCCAGATGAAGTCGAACATGAATGCCTTTAGGGAGTTGTGATAAAGGCGTTGTCTTCTCTGGCTCTCCTGACAGCTGATGAGTTCCCCTCTGTACTCCAGCACGGCTGCCTTTAGTAAAGTCTGTCACCGCAAACACTCCTCTACCTGAGCTGGGAAGCACAGCGCGCTAGCATAACCGGCTAATTATCACTATCATTATCATTCAGAGTTTCTCTGCTCTGCTCACCTTTAAATGCATCAATGTATTTCACATCAAGCCCCGCTTTATCACGACAAGTGGTGATGTGAAATACAGCGTCCTGATTTGGGCTCTGCCTTTTGCTTCCTCTCATTTTTATAGCCAGGACTTCACCCTTATTACCGATTAAAACATTCATTTACTAGTTTACATACTTTACTAATCTTGAAGATATTATTTGCTGGATGCATTAAATATGAATAGATGATAGAGCATTAGCAAAACAATTACACCGACACAGTTTAAATGCCTCGTTAAGGCTGAGCTAGCTAGCTAGCATGAGTTAATTACAAACAACTCTATGGAAATTATAAATAATAATATTAATAATAATATAATTTTATAAAGTCCTAAAAATGTTGATATTCTACCACAGTTTACTTAATAAAACATTGTAATTGTATAACCTTTAAAAGCTTTATATTATGGTTATTCACCTCACATAGTCTTTGCATGGAGTGCTAATTAGCGAACTGCACCTTTCAGCACCTTTCAGCTAAGGTTGTACGATGTTGTGAAGTCCTCACCAACAACATACTACCTCATTGGCTCAAAGCCCCCCCTATGTTCTTTCTGTTTTAACCAATCAGACTTCAGTGTAGGTGCATTACGTCAGAAAGTGTGTATAGCTGATGTTTTTACGGTCTATGGCCAGAGGGGAGTTTACACTTGAGTCACAGCCTCGAATACACACACACACTTTTTTCTGGGAAATGTCAAACTTGGGGACTAAGGAGATATTAAGGGGGGGTGTTCAGCTCGATGAGTTAGACATGCTGCAGTGGTTAGTTTTGTGGGGACTCAATTTTAGGTCCCCACGCTCACACAGGTACCCACGTTATTGGTGTGTATTCCGTCAATGTCCCCATTTTGTAAGTTTTATAACACACACACACACACACACACACACACACACACACACACACACACACACAGTCGCTCTTTCTCACACTCACACACATATACACACTCTCTCACACACACACACACACACACACACACACACACACTCTCTCTCTTTTTATTATACACACTCACACAAACATACACATACACACACACACACACTCACACACACACACACACACACACACACACACACATTCTCTCACACACACACACTCTCACATACACACACAAACACACACACACACACTGCGTGAAAAAAACAGACTTGTTCTTGTCCCTGAATAAACCGTTTAAATATTCAGTTTATTTATCTGAATTCTCTCATTTACACAATCTGTTGTTTATATTTCTGCTATCATCCATCCATCCATCCATCCATAAATCTATCCATCCATCCATCCACACCACTCATTTCAAAACACACAAAGCATGTGTAATGTAGAAACTGAGAGAGTGAAGTGTGTGTCATTGTGTATCTGCAGATTGTGGGATTGTGGAGTATCAGATAAAGGCTGTGCTGCTCTCGCTTCAGCTCTGAGATCAAACCCCTCACACCTGAGAGATCTGGAACTATATAGGAATAAAGTAGGCGACTCAGGAGTGAAGTTTCTCTCTGCTGTACTGGAGAATCCTCACTGTAAACTGGAGATACTGAGGTAAGATCATCTCTCTGAGAGTCACATGACCTGCTCCTCAGTAACACA
Source organism: Silurus meridionalis (assembly GCF_014805685.1). NCBI lineage: Eukaryota > Metazoa > Chordata > Actinopteri > Siluriformes > Siluridae > Silurus > Silurus meridionalis. Next base: position 1,523,697 of record NC_060906.1, on the reverse strand, counting down.
CATTCTCACACATTCCTTTGTCTGTTCAGTGTCTATAGAATATTTACGATGTTAGTATGTAAGGTATACAGGGAGTCTTTATCTGGGCTCACACATCTCCGGCTATTATATGTTATCCAAACAGAAAACATTTTTAGGTCACTCTTTCCAATGTGTATATATACTTCTGTTGCCTGCAATAAACCGAAGAAAAACATGTGCTGTGTGATTCTTCCCTGATTAGAAAAGGCACCATGGGCATCGCAGTCATATGGAAAACCTCTCCAAGAATGAAGTTTCGTTTGTGCATGATAAAAATCCAACTGTATTGTTTTAGTTTCTAATATCTAATAAAAAATACAAAAGTGTTGATATAAATGTGAATGTGACGAGGCAGAATAATGAAAAAAGAGAAGATGATTTAATATCTAACAAGCTACAAAAGTCCCTCAGTGTAGAATTGAGCTGTTGTGAGTTTTATTGCAGCTCAAAATTCCAATTAAACCTGCAGCATTAAATCTGAATTTCCAGTAGATTAACACCTGACAATACTGTCTGGAGCTGAAGAACCTACAGCTTCTTTTACTCCACATTCAGATTTCAAACATTTCACTTTACATGTTTCTCCTTTTCTCTCTCTCGGTCAGTGATGAGTTTGATGGTCAGTGATGTGATTATAATGGTCAGTGATGAAAGTGTGATGGGCAATGATGAGTGTGATGGTCAGTAATGTAAATGTGATGGTCATTGATGTGAGTGTAATGGTCGGTGATGAGTTTGATGGTCAGTGATGTGATTATAATGGTCAGTGATGTGAGTGTGATGATCAGTGATGTGAGTGTAATGGTCAGTGATGAGAGTGTAATGGTCAGTGATGAGTTTGATGGTCAGTGATGTGATTATAATGGTCAGTGTTGTGAGTGTGATGATCAGTGATGTGAGTGTAATGGTCAGTGATGAGTTTCATGGTCAGTGATGTGATTATAATGGTCAGTGATGTGAGTGTGATGGTTAGTGATGTGAGTGTAATGGTCTGTGATGTGAGTGTGTGATGGTCAGTGATGAGTGTAATGGTCAGTGATTTGAGTGTGATGGTCAATGATATGAGTGTAATGGTCATTTATGAGTGTGTTGGTCAGTGATGAGTGTGTGATGGTCAGTGATGTGAGTGTGATGGTCAGTGATGTAATTGTAATGGTCAGTGATGAGTGTGTGATGGTCAGTGATGCGAATGTGATGGTCAGTGATGAGTGTGATGGTCAGTGATGTGAGTGTAATGGTCAGTGGTGCGAATGTGATGGTCAATGATGAGTTTAATGGTCAGGGTTGTGTGTGTGTAATGGTCAGTGATGCGAATTTACTCTGTTGAACAAATAAACAGATTTTTGGATGAGACTAAAGGAAAAGCAGGTGAAGTAAGCGATTTCTTTCCCTATCTAGAAAAGTTTGTCTTCTAAAAAACATCTTCGCTCTGAACCACACCACAGCAGTTTTTTCATAAAAAAAAACTTTTAACAGCAATCAGACACAATGACCAACCTGGAAAAGAGACTAAAAAGGGGAAATCTACATAGTCATCAAAGTCAAGTCTCTCCTCCCTTTCCCTCCCTCCCTCTCTCTCTTTCTACGCATGCGCGGGGTAAGGGTGAGTGTGCCGTGTAGAGCACGAGAGCGGTTAGCGTGTTGCCAATTTTTTGCTTTTAATTCTGCGATATTTCACAAATTATTCCTTTAAACATCTAGAAACAATTTTGTGTGTGTGTGTGTGTGTGTGTGTGTGTGTGTGTGTGTGTTTGTGTACCAGCGTGCTCATGCGCACGCTCGGGCGGGTGGGTGTGTGTGAGTGAGAGTGTTTAGCATGGCGTCTTCGAGCGCGAGGCTTTTTGAAAGTTTGACTCGCCGGCACTGTATGCAGGTGGTGTGCGGGTCGAGTGTAAAGGAGTGTGTGTTAGCGGTTGGAAATGTGGTGGGGCATTAGAATATTGGCTCTGCCTCCTAAATGAACAGTGTTATAGTTGTTTTTCTGAACAGTATTGAAAAATTGACTAAACTTATCCAAAAGGGGATTGTTGTAAATAATGAATGCATATTGATTTCTCCCCTCAGTTCTCCTGCTAAAAAAGTGTTGCTATCAAATGTTTACTCTCTCACAAGTGATGAGACAATTGTGAAAGAGCTGTCTCGGTACGAGCGAACCGTCTCCCCAATTAAGAAAATCCCCCTTCGGCTGTAAGTCCCCACTAGTTAAACACTTGATGTATTTTAGGCGGATAGTGTTCATGGTTCTGAATGAAGGTGTTGAGGATTTAAATGTGGTCTTTAAGTTCAGGATCGATGGGTTTGACTACAACATCTTTGTTTCCACCGATTCAGAAATAAAATGTTTTAAAGTGGTCAGTTAGGTGGTCAGTGCGTGCCTGTCCCGAAAGACAGAGTGACCCCAGTGTCTCCAAGCAACCGGAGCATGAAGCAGCTGGAGTCGTTCCCCCTGCGGCTTCAGCTCAGCCTGCAGACCAGAGGTCCACTAATGACATAACCAGCCCAGAGAAGCCCTGCTCAGCCGAACCAGACCGGGAGAAGCCCTGTTTGGCTGAACGGGGCCCAGAAAAGCCCTATTCAGCTGAAGTGGGCCCGAGGAAGCCATGCTCAGCTGAACTGGACCAGGAGAAGCCCTGCTTGGCTGAACTGGACCTGGAGAGGCCTTGTAAAAACGATAAAGACACAGTCGTCAATGATGTAAAGCACTTTAGAAGAGAAGGAGTATTTACCGATCAGGAAATCTTTAGATTAAAAAAGCTAATAACTAAGATCAATAGGGAGAACTCTGATGAAGATTAATACCACTACTGAGTGTAGTGTTTAATTTTTAGTTCTTTTAGCATTTGTTTGTTTTTAAACAATAAATAGAGCAGGGGAATATGTAAAGAAAGCTTTATAAGCTTATAAGACAGAAACAGGTTGATGTTATGCTGAGGGAGTCAAACAGCGACAGCAGTAACTCTGCTGATTGGGTAAAGGAGTAGGACGGGTTGGTGATTTTAAACCATAACACGTCACTTAGTGGTGGTGTTGCCTTGTTTTTAAACACAATTTTATTCCTGTTTCTTACAATGTGAAAGAAATTTTAAACAGGAGGCTTTAAAAATATGTGTGACCAATTTATGTGAATGGTTTTATCTGTTTTTTATCTGTGGGTACGTGCCCACCAGTGCAGTGGAGAATGAAGTTTAGACAAACTCAACAATGTTATTTTAAACTGCAGCACTGCAGAGCTTTTAGTTTTGGGAGGAGATTTTAATTGTGCATCATACAATATGGACAGAAACCATGCAGAACCTCGTGTAGCTTCCCATAAACGCCTGTGGGAGTTGGTGGAGACCCACTATCTCTGTGACATATGGAGATATTTTAATAAAAATCAGAGACAGTACACGTGGGCTCACTCCATAGACAACACGCTCTACCTTGCAAGATTAGCTCAATTTTATTGTTTTAAGCATCAGCTAACTTTTTTTACAAGATGGTTTTTTTTCCAGTAGGCATCTCAGATCACTGTATGGCTCAGTGTACCATCAGACCATTAGTAAAAAGAATATTAAACCTAAGAGTGCCTACTGGCATTTTAACACCACACTTTTAGAGGATGCTAATTTTAGAGAGTCTTTAATTTTTTTATAAAACTGTTTTTTACGTGAGAAGGCAGCTTTTACCTCAGTGTGCAATGTGCGATCAGTGGAGCTGTCAGAGAGCACGGGTGCAAGGGTAGGTGCAGAGTGACTGGATGGGAGGACTCAAATGCAGGATGCACAGAAGGTTATGGAAAAAAACAGAATTTAATATATAAAGTAAAGCAAAGGGGCAAAGGCAAAAACAGAATCCAAAAACAATCCAGGGTCGAAACAGGCAAACAAGGCAATGCAGGAAAAAACTAAATCCGAACAGGGCAGAACAGGGGTCAAGGACAGGATCCAGAACAGGCAGGATGATCCAGGATCTGAAACAGGAACTAGAGCAGGCAGGATGGCAACAATAATCTCAGGGGCTAGGAAGCCGGTAAAATAATCTAGCCAGGAGCTTTGAATTCTTGGCTGTCCTTAAATACCGGGAGGCGCGGGAACAACGGCAAGATGGCCCCCGAACCAGAAGTGCGTGCCGTGAAACCGGAATTGCATGCCGCGAAACCGGAAGTGCGCACAGTGTGCCTGGGAGATCCTGACAGGTGCGATGTGACAAAGGCACAAATAAAAATTTTCTGTCAACAGTACACTCTCAATGTCACAAGAGACATTGCCAGATCTCTAAAAGCTCTGCAGATAGAGACAGTGGAACTCCAGCATTTGGAGGCCACAGGAAATCGAGGCCATATTGAAGCCCTCAAAAACAGTGACGCTTTTAAAGCTTTACTGAGATGGACAGAAAAGATTTATGCATGCTGTGCAAACAGAATCAGGAGATCTCATGTCAGAGCCTTCTAAAATTTGCCAGCAGACAGTCAGCTTTTAAGGAAGAAAGCTTCCTTAAAGACCTGCCTAAGCTCACAGAGTCTGTGGCCAGAGAGTTGGACAGAAAGCTGTCACTGTCTGAGCTTCAGGAGGCTCTTTAAGGCATGAAGAATGGGCGGGCGCCAGGAATAGGTGGTCTCCCTGTCGAGTTCTTTAAGGCATTCTGGGCAGTTAAAGGACTGGACGTGCTGGAGGGCTTAAGGGAGAGTGTGAAAGGTGGTCAGCTCCCATCAAGCTGCAGGAGAGCCGTCTTGACCCTGCTGTCACTGCAAACACTACACTGGTTGGTGGAGGAGCCTCTGGTGTACGGCGGGCGACTGGACATTTCTGGTGTTCCTGCACTGTCTAGAACTCTAATTTCCTCTGGCATCCTGATGCTCCGGGAGCTTGTGAACATCACAGGGTCAGACTTGTCGAGGGCAGAGGACCTGGCACCGCATAGGAGACTGAGGTCCCTGCGTGTTGTCAATCAGCTCCTACACCGTTGGAGATCTGCACTAACATCAGAGGAGCATGCTCAGCTGATGGACTATCAACACACAGAGGCTGGTCCTGCAAAGGATGAACCCTTTCCCCAGCTGAACATTGCTCCTGACCTCGACGGGTGCGAGGGCCCCCTCCTGGAGTGCTGGGGTGACGGGGACCTTCCCTTCACCCCGGGTCAGCATCGGGGAAGCTGCTCTACAGAGTCTGTGTTAAGGTTTTGAACAAGAAAGTGTTCAGGGTTTTATGCTGATATTAAAGCAGAGTGGAGGCACTGTACAAACCACCGTTACCAAAAAGAGCTGCCGACATCCAGTGGAGGATTATACATGGTATTATCTCTGTAAAAGCTTTTATTTCCGTTTTAAACCCTGACATTACACCTGACTGTCTTTTTTGTTCACAGAGAGAAACAGTTTTTCATGCTTTTATTCACTGCTCCAGGTTGCAGTCACTGTTTGTGTTTTTACAGGTCTGTTGCACCAGAGCTGAACTGATCACTTATTTTAATCAATCATCTTAACAAATATTTATTAATTAATTATTTTTTTATTTATCAAGTCAGCCTGAATTTTGTGATATGTGACTGTTGTTAATAAAGTTTTTTGAAAAGTCTCTCTCCCCTCTCCCTCCCTTCCTCCCTCCCTTCCTCCCTCCCTCCATCCCTTCTTCTCTTTCTCTCTCTCTCTCCCCTCTTCCCCCTCTCTCTGTGATGTTTTCATGTGTGTGTCCTCGTTTAAGCCAAGCGTCGTTTTTAATGGGTGCATAAGCAGGTTTTAATTTTGTTACATTTTTTATTTATTTTTTTATTTTTTACATATTTATGTGTGATTTTTTTCTTTTCAAACATGTTATCGATAGTTTAGGTAACCCAGCCATTATGGATGCACAAGCCAGTGCACTTTTAGTGCCGGTCCCAAGGCCTGGTAAATGGGGAGGGTTGCGTTAGGAAGGGCATCCAGCGTAAAACGTGCCAAATCAAATATGCGGATCACAAATGAGAATTTCATACCGGATCGGTCGAGGCCCGGGTTAACAACGACCGCCACAGGTATCGTTAGCCGACAGGGTACCGGTGGAAATTGGGCTACTGTTGGCCGAAGGAGGAAAAGGAGAGGAGGAAGACATCTACAGAGACGGCAGGGAAAGGAGCAGTGTAGGAGAGTGGAGGTTGGGTTGGTACTTAAATGTTGGTACTATGACGGTAAAGGAGAGAGGTAGCTGATATGATGGAGAGGAGAAAGGTAGATATGCTGTGTGTTCAGGAGACCAAGTGGAAAGGGAGTAAGACCAGGAACATTGGAGGTGGGTTTAAACTGTTTTATCATGGTGTAGATGGAAAGAGAAATAATGTAGGGGTGATTCTGAAGGAAGAGTACAGTAAGAGTGTAGTGGAGGTGAAGAGAGTTTCTGATAGGGTGATGATCGTGAAGGTGGAAGTTGAAGGATGATGGTAAATGTCATCAGTGCCTATGCTCCACAAGTTGGCTGTGAGATGGAGGAGAAGGAAAGATTCTGGAGTGAATTAGATCAAGTGGTAGAAGGTGTAAATAGGAAAGAATGATTGGTGATTGGGGCAGACTTTAATGGTCATGTAGGTGAAGGGAACAGAGGTGATGAGGAGGTGATGGGTAGGTATGGTTTTAAGGAGAGGAATGTGGAAGGGCAGATGGTGGTAGATTTTGCTAAAAGGATGGAAATGGCAGTGGTGAACACTTATTTTAAGAAGAAGGAGGATCATAGGGTGACGATAAGAGTGGAGGAAGGTGCACACAGGTGGACTATGTGCTATGCAGGAGATGCAACCTGAAGGAGATTGGAGACTGTAAGGTGTTGGCAGGGGACAGTGTAGCTAGACAGCATCGGATGGTGGTCTGTAGGATGGTTGTGGAGGCGAAGAAGAAGAGGAGGAGAGTGAGGACTGAAAGAAGAATACGATGGTGGAAACTGAAGGAGGAAGAGTGTAGTGTGAGGTTCAGGGAAGAGGTCAGACAGAGGCTCGGTGGTGTTGAAGAGGTGTTGGATGATTGGGCAACTACTGCAGGAGTGATGAGGAGGCAGCTAGAAAAGTACTTGGTGTGACATCTGGAAATAGAAAGGAAGACAAGGAGACGTGGTGGTGGAATGAGGAAGTGCAGGAGAGCATAAGGAGAAAGAGGTTGGCAAAACAGAAGTGGGATAGACAGAGTGATGAGAAAAGTAGGCAGGAGTACAAGGAGATGCGGCAGCAGGTTAAGAGGATGTGGCGAAAGCCAAGGAAAAGGTATATGAGGAGCTGTATGAGAGGTTGGACACTAAGGAAGGAGAAAAGATTTATACCGATTGGCCAGGCAGAGGACCGAGCTGGGAAGGATGTACTGCAAGTTAGAGCAGTAAAGGATGGAGAGGAAATGTGTTGACTAGTGAGGAGAGTGTGTTGAGAAGGTGGAGGGAGTATTTTGAGCAGCTGATGAATGAGGAAAATCAGAGAGAGAGAAGGTTGGATGATGTGGAGTTGGTGAAGCAGGATGTAGATAGGATTAGTAAGGAGGAAGTGAGAGCAGCGATTAAGAGGATGAAGAGTGGAAAGTCGGTTGGACCAGATGACATACCGTAGAAGCGTGAGATGTTTAGGAGAGATGGCAGTGGAGTTTTTAACCAGATTATTTAACAGGGTTTTGGAAAGTGAGAAGATACCTGAGGAATGGAGAAGAATTGTGCTGGTACCGATCTTTAAGCATAAGGAGATGTGCAGACCTGCAGTAACTACAGGGGAATTAAGTGGATCAGTCACACCATGAAGTTATGGGAAAGAGTAGTGGAAGCAGTGGAGTGGTGCGGTTGCAGGGAGAAGATCAGGTCAACAGTGCAAAGTAATGGAGAGTGTGTTAGAGAAGTAAAGAAAAGAGTGCAGGCAGGGTGGAGTGGGTGGAGAAGAGTGACAGGAGTTATTTGTGATAGTAGGGTATCTGCAAGAATGAAAGGGAAAGTTTATAGGACTGTGGTGAGACCTGCAATGTTGTATGGATTAGAGACAGTGGCATTGAGTAAAAGACAGGAGGTGGAGCTGGAGGTAGCAGAACTGAAGATGTTAAGGTTTTGTTGGAAGTGACGAGGATAGACAAGATTAGAAATGAATTTATTATAGGGACAGCGCATGTAGGATGTTTTGGTGACAAGGTGAGGGAGGCGAGATTGAGATGGTTTGGACATGTGCAGAGGAGGGACATGAATTATATTGTTAGAAGAATGCTGAGGATGGAGCCACCAGGTAGGAGGAAAAGAGGAAGGCCAAGGAGGAGGTTCATGGATGTGGTGAGGGAAGACATGCAGGTAGTTGGTGTGAAAGAGGCAGATGTAGAGGACAGGGTGGTATGGAGACAGATGATTTTACTGTGGCGACCCCTAATGGGAGCAGCCGAAATAAGAAGAAAAAAAATACCGATAGTTTAGGTGCTCTCTCTCTCCTCCATCCCTAACTTCCCCCCTTTCTCTCTCTCTCTCTCTCTCTCTCTCTCTCTCTCATTCTAGAAGAAAGAACACACAGGATGTGTACTGTGTAGAAACTGAGAGAGTGAAGTGTGTGTCATTGTGTATCTACAGGTTGTGTGATTGTGGAGTATCAGATGAAGGCTGTGCTGCTCTCGCTTCAGCTCTGAGATCAAACCCCTCACACCTGAGAGAACTGTATCTGTCTAGGAATAAAGTAGGAAACTCAGGAGTGAAGTTTCTCGCTGATCTAAAGGATGATGAACGTTACAAACTACAGACACTGAAGTGAGTAATTATCTGTTTTACATAAACAGATTATACTGAATAAACTGATGTAATGATTAGTGTTATTTACTACATTAGTGTTATTTACTCTTACGATCCCGGTCAGTGAACCAACCCCAGCCACTCTTAGTGCCGGTCTTAAGCCCTGATAAATAGGGAGAGGTAGGGCATCCAGCGTAAAACATGTGCCAAATCAAACATGCGGATGGTCTGCTGTGGTGACCCCTAATGGGAGAAGCCAAAAGAAAGTTTAGTGTTATTTACTACATTAGAGTTATTTAATACATTAGCGTTATTTACTACATCAGGTTTATTTACTACATTAGTGTTATTTACTACATTAGCCTTATTTAATACATTAGCGTTATTACTACATTAGCGTTATTTACTACATTAGCATTATTTCTAAATTAGCTTTATTTACTACATTAGCGTTATTTACTACATTACAGTTATTTACTACATCAGTGTTATTTACTACATTACAGTTATTAACTACATTAGCGTTTTTTACTCAATTAGCCTTATTTAATACATTGGTGTTATTTACTACATTAGAGTTATTTACTACATTAGTGTTATTTACTACATTAGTGTTATTTACTACATCAGTGCTATTTACTACATCAGTGTTATTTACTACATTAGCGTTATTACTACATTAGCGTTATTTACTACATTAGCATTATTTATTAGATGATCATCTTTTATTCCACACTGCCACAAATATTGGATTTCCTGTAAGCAGCTGGTTTCCCCACTCAGACAGTGCTTTTATCTCTCCACCTCCTGACCGTGTCTTCTATCATTACTGTAAAATTCCCCTCAGTTAGTTTTTAAAGTCTGCACTTTAATATCCATGTAGAACAAGAGAGAAGCTCCACAGCAGTGATCTTTATTAAAAGCAGCAAAAACTCTACAGTCTGGGACTGGAGAAGTGCAGTGATGTGATGCAAATATCTACTCATGTTCCTCTTCCACCTTCTACACCTTCTCATTTGTTCTCACTAAATGTTCTACCAAAGATATTATATAAGCATGAAGAAATGTTGAAGGACAAATGATACACTGGAATCAAATCCTGGTTTCCTTGAAGCAGAGATAATTACCTGCTGCTGATCATCAAACACATCCTTCTAGTTTTCTGTTACTGATTCACTTCTTTCTCTTCTAGTGTTTAATGGTGATGAACAATTATGTGTGAAGACTCCAGTGTTCCTGCATTTCCATGTCTGCAAACCGAGAACACGTATCTACAGCAGCGGTCACCAACATGGTCGCCCGCAAGGACCACATGAGTCACCTGTGGGACTTTTCTAAAATAGTTGTTTCCTACCTGGTTTAATCATTGTTCATACTGATTGTGAGAAATCATTAACATGATCAGTGTCTTCACATACATCAGGCCCAATGTACAATAATATCCAGATGATTTTATATAGATCTATTAATATACAGTGCCCTCCACAATTATTGGCACCCCTGTTTAAGATGTGGTCGTGGACTTCAAAAAATTCTCCTTTTTTTTTTAAACAACATAGAACCCAAATGCAAAAAGAGAAAATCCAACCTTTATTTAAGTACATTACTTTGGTGGTAAAAATCACACATTTAGAAAAAAAAAACTTGAAATCATGTGTGCCACAATTATTGGCACCCTGATGTTAATACTTTGTACAACCTCCTTTTGCCAACAAGACAGCACTTAATCTCCTCCGATAACATTTAACAAGATTGGAGAACACAGAGAGATGGATTTTTGACCATTCTACTTTGCACAATCTTTCTAGATCATGCAGTGTCCTGGGTCCTCTCTTATGCACTCTTCTCTTTAGCTCGCCCCACAGGTTTTCGATTGGGTTGAGGTCTGGGGACTGAGATGGCCATGGAGGACCTTGAGTTTGTGACTGCTGAACCACTTTTGTGTAGATTTTGCCACATGTTTTGGATCATTATCCTGCTGAAAGACCCAATGACGACCCATCTTCAGCTTTCTGGCAGAGGCCATCAGGTTTTTATTTAAAATATCCTGGTACTTCAAAGCGTTCATAATGCCATGCACCCTAACAAGGTTCCCAGGGCCTTTGGAAGAGAAACAGGCCCACAGCATCACAGATCCTCCACCATACTTCAAGGTGGGCATGAGGTGCTTTTCGCATACTCATCTTTTGTTTTACGCCAGACCCACTTAGAGTGTTTGTTGCCAAAAAGCTCAATCTTAGTCTCATCTGACCAAAGCACACGATCCCAGTTGAAGTCCCAGTACCGCTTAGCAAACTCCAGACGTTTACGTTTGTGAGTGTTAGTGAGAAAAGGCTTTTTCCTTGCATGCCTCCCAAACAGCTTGTTGGCATGTAGAGAGCGTCTGATGGTTGTTTTGGAGACTCTGTGACCCCAAGATGCCACTCTTTGATGCAATTCTGTGACGGTGAGCTTGGGAAATTTTTTTACTTCTCTTACCATCCTCCTCACTGTGCGTTGTGGCAAGATAAACTTGGGACCTCTTCCAGCCTTGTTTGTCACTGTTCCAGTTGTTTTAAACTTGAATGATTCCTCTGACTGTAGATACCGGCAAGTTAAGGCGAGTGGCTATTTTCTTGTAGCCATTGCCTGATTTATGAAGGTCGACACACATCTGCCTTACTTGAATGGTGTGTTCTCTTGTCTTTGCCATGTTGACAAATGGGTAAGAGAATTAGGCCTCTGTGTTACGTCATATTTATACCCCAGGGAAACAGGAAATCATGAATTACTAATTAAAAGTCCCTAGATACCCTGACCAACCTTAGCAACTACAGAAAAATATATTTAAAAAAAAAAACAATTAAATTTTTCAGAGGAATTGTTAGGGGTGCCAATAATTGTCGGACACATGATTTCAAGTTTTTTTTTTTTTTTCTAAATTTATGATTTTTTTTTACCACCAAAGTTATGTACTTAAATGAAAGGTTGGATTTTTCTCTTTTTTTGCATTTGGGTTCTATGTTGTTTTAAAAAAAAGAAGAATTTTTAGAAGTCCACAACCACATCTTAAACAGGGGTGCCAATAATTGTGGAGGGCACTGTAGTTTTTAATGGCCTCGCGATATGAAGCGCTGATAACACAAACTACAGATTCCATAATGCAGCACTTCAGCTGCCTTACCGAATGCTAGGCTACCTGGGAACATTCCAGCATCAATCAATGTATTTAACCCTATTGTACAGTTATTTTAAAACCAATGGTATTCTGAGTATATGTTTACTGACACTGCCGGTAATCTCGTGTGTCTTATTTGTGGCGTGAAAGCAGAGGAAAAATCAGAGGCACATCAGCTGGTAATTTACTGAGAGAGAGTTTCTGAAGAGCTGCATGATGAAGGTGTGAGATGGCTGGTGTTTGACGGGAGATATTTTTATGGAGAGCAAAATATTTTAAGTTATTTAAAATTTAAGATTATTTTTTAACATAAGTTTTTATTTGTTGTTATTTTAATGTTACATAAAAGCACAATTTCTATTAATTTGTTCAGGGTTTTTTGCTGCATGTTTATATTTCTAACTTGTATAATTTTGACAGGATATATTTTTATGAAGAGCAAAATATTTTCTCAGATATTTTTTTATGGAATAATATTTCTGTCTGTTTTTATTCATATTTATGTTCAAAAAACATTGTTTTAATGTTTAATAAATGTTTATCCTGTTCGGCCCACAACCTAAAGTGTGCTTTGAGTTTTGGCCCTCTTTGCAATTGATTTTGAAACCCTTACATAGATGAATATCATTAATTATTAATAATAACATATAATTAAAGGTAAATTGAGCAATTGATTTGTTATTTTAGAAGTGTGTATTAAACTGATAGCCCTTTACATTAGTCGGTACCCAAGAAGTAGCTCTTGGTGTCAAAAAGGTTGGTGACCCAGCAAAACAGAACTGCTGGTCATCCCAGGCGATTCATCTCCAGGTCAAGATCTTCAAATAACACTTCATGACTCTCTGCTCTCCCCTTCAGCCACTGCTCGTAACCTTGGGGTAACTATGGACAATTAAATTAAATTAAATTTATTTTTATTTGTATAGCGCTTTTAACAATGAACATTGTCTCAAAGCAGCTTTACACAGATAATGTGGTGATTAAACGTAAATATGTTCTTTGTAAGTATGTTTGTCCCTGATGAGCAACTGTGGCAAGGAAAAACTCCCCGAGATGGCATAAGGAAGAAACCTTGAGAGGAACCAGACTCAAGAGGGAACCCATCCTCATCTGGGTTGCACCAAATGTCCATTTGAAGCAGATATACAATGTTGCGGGGTACAGTGAGAGAGAGAGAGAGAGAGAGAGAGAGAGAGAGAGAGAGAGAGAGAGAGAGAGAGAGAGAGAGAGTGACGGGAAGAGAAGGATATGGATTATTAAGTGTCCCTATTGGTGTATGAAAGTTAATGTCACTGTGCAGTTTGGACTCCGGCAAGACTCACTTGGCAGCATAACTAAAAGGGAGAACCAGAAGGTAACACAGACATGAGGGATCTCTGGGATAAGAGACTCACCACACTACCGTCAACAAACCCGAGTGAACGTGTGAATGTGAGGGGACGACAGCATACAAATATACCAGTTCACCAAACACTCTATATCCATGCTCCCTCCAGATCTGAGCCTTTACCTAAGAAAAACCTACTGATAAAAGGATTGACTAAATAAATAAGTTTTCAACCTCGACTTGAACACTAAGACTGTGTCCGAGTCCCGAACACTGGTTGGAAGGCTGTTCCATAACTGTGGGGTTTATAAGAGAAAGATCTGCCTTCTGCTGTAGTCTTCATTATTTGAGGAACCAACAGATAGCCAGCACCTTTTGATCTAAGTAGGCGTGGAGGATCATACTGGTACAGAAGTTCACTCAGATACTGCGGTGCGAGACCGTTAAGTGCTTTATACGTCAGTAGTAATATTTTATAATCAGTGTGAGATGTAATTGGGAGCAGTGTAGATGATTAAAACAGGGGTGATGTGGTCATATTTCCTAGATCTAGTGAGGACCCTTGCTGCTGCATTCTGAACTAACTGAAGCTTATTTATGCACTTACTCACACACCCAGACAGTAAAGCGTTACAGTAGTCTAATCTAGAAGTAACAAAAGCATGAACTAGTTTTTCTGCATCCTGTAACAACATCATATTTCTAATTTTAGCAATATTTCTAAGGTGAAAGAAGGCGATCCTGGTAATATTATTTGCGTGAGACTCAAAGGAAAGACTCGGGTCAATAATCACACCAAGGTCTTTGACAGCCGTACACGCTGAAACAGAAACACCATCTAGAGATGCTACGTAATCGGAAAGTTTACTTCTAGCTGCATGTGGTCCTAGTAAAAGTACTTCCGTCTTATCTGAGTTGAGCAGAAGAAAGTTATTAAGCATCCACTGTCTAATGTCCTTTACACACTTCTCAACATTGTTAAGCTGATCTCTCTCATCTGGCTTTGCTGAAATATACAGCTGTGTGTCATCAGCATAGCAATGGAAGCAAATCCCATGTTTATAAATGATTTCACCAAGAGGCAGCATATATAAAAAGAAAAGCAGTGGGCCTAAGACAGATCCTTGAGGAACACCAAACTTTACCTCATAGAGTGTGGAGAACTCACCATTTACATCAACAAACTGATAGCGATCAGTCAAATAAGACCTGAGCCAAGAGAGAGCTGTTCCCTCTATTCCAACAACATTCTCAAGTCCAGCAAGCAGTATAGTGTGATCAATGGTGTCAAAAGCTGCACTAAGGTCGAGCAAAACAAGTACGGAGACAAAACCCTGATCAGAGGCCAATAACAGGTCATTTACCACCTTAACTAGCGCCGTCTCTGTGCTATAATGAGGCCGAAATCCTGACTGATACATTTCAAAAATGTTATTCATAAGTAGGTGTGAGCATAACTGCTGTGCTACAACCTTTTCTAAAATTTTGGATATAAAGGGGAGATTTGATATTAGTCTGTAGTTGGACAACTGACATGGGTCAAGGTCAGGTTTCTTAATAAGGGGGTGAATAACTGCCAGTTTGAAGGATTTTGGTACATAACCAGTGCTAATGGAAGAGTTAATTATTTTTAAAACAGGTTCAATTACCTCTGGAGTTATCTGTTTAAAGAAACTTGTAGGCAAGGGATCGAGAATGCAGGTTGATGATTTTGATGAGGAGATTAATTAAATTAAGTCATTCTCATGAATAGGAGTGAAGCTTTGTAGTTGATTGTCTGCTATAATTACACTGCTGTCTACAGGGTTACATGTAAAATAATTTGGATTTATATTAACTGTCTGGATTTCTTTCCTGATGTTTTCAATTTTATTATTAAAAAAGTTCATGAAATCATTACTACCTAATGATGGTGTACATGTTAGTGCAGTGCTTTTATTCCCTGTTAATTTTGCTACCGTGCTGAATAGAAATCTAGGATTATGCTTGTTATTTTCTATGAGGGTGGATAAATATGCTGATCTGGCAGCACTAAGAGATTTTCTATAATTAACTGTCCTTCTTCCCACATGTTGCTAATGTGTCTCATTCTAGTAGATTTCTTCTCTACAACATCCAAAGGATTCAACCATTTCTGTTCACACAGGCTGCCCAGGTGCTTGTTCAGTCTCTTGTCATTTCAAGACTGGACTACTGCAACTTTCTGCTGGAAGGTCTTCCCCTGAACGCTATGCGTCCACTGCAAATGATCCAAAACAGAGCTGCACGGCTTGTGTTCAATCAGTCTAAGTTCTCCCACACCACCCCACTGCTGCAATCCCTTCACTGGCTTCCAGTAGCTGCACGTATCAGATTCAAAACACTAATGCTTGCCTACAAGGCCAAAAATGGACCATCACCATCCTACCTCAGTGACCTCATCACATCTTGCACTGCACCACGCTGTCTGAGATCATCCAGCACTGCTCGACTGGTACCACCTTTTCTCAGAATGAGAGGTAAGTACACTTCAAGGTCTCTTCTCTGTTCTGGCACCAAGGTGGTGGAATGAACTTCCCCTAGATGTCCGTACAGCAGAGTCCCTGACGATCTTCAAGCGACGAATGAAGATCTACCTCTTCCTGAAATACCTAAATTAGCACTTTCCAAGTTTGTAGAATTCAATAGTTATATTTATATTAAGTTTGTAATCTGGCCTACCAGTGTAGATTTATTCATTGCTAGAGATTTAACTGCACTTTTCTATGTCGCTCTGGATAAGGGCATCTGCTAAATGCCGCCGTAAATGTAAATGTAAATGTAAATTAATTAACCTTCCTACACCTTCACACCCGAGTCTAACAGCATGTTCATGGTATTACTCTTCCACATGGAAATAATTGACAAGACAGCTACCACGTTAGCTCTATACTAACAGTATGAGAATACAGTGCAGTGGAATACTCAATGCTTATTGGTCAGTGAAGTTTCTATAATAGTTTGGCTTAAACAGCAATTCTGGCTATAAAGCAGAATGAAGACACTGGCTATTGAAGACACTTATTTCAGACTCTTATTCAAGCAAAGTTAGATGTCTGAAATGCGTTTCTTCAATAGCCTCGATTCTGATTGACCCTAAATAATCAGTTACAGTAGATCATCTTTAGTCTAAAACTCAACATACTGAAGCAAACGTATGGTTTTAAAAAAGGTAGAGATCAAAAGTGGAGAGACGTTCTGTTCTCAGTAATGTCACACTGGGACCCTTGTGCAAGCAGACTATTGTTTAGTGTTTTTGTCTATAAAATATTTGTTTCCTCTTTTTTGGTTATTAGATCAAATTAAAAGTGGAAGATAAAAAAGTTTGTAGATCCTGGTAGATTATTTTTTCCACACATTCACTGTACATCAGTTAAAATAGGGTTTCTCAGCAATGTATGAATCCATCCATCAAACTCACTTTCTCACCTTTAGGTGCATGTACAGGCTTCGGGTCTGGAGCAATGGAAGGTCCTGATTGCTGTGATGATTGGTGGTATTCGATAAGGTCATGAGTAAAAAGGAATAAAAAAGCAAATAGCTTATAGCTATTATATATTTTAGATTTATTAATTAATTAATTATATAATTATAGGGGATATATATATACGTATATGTAACAAGACTATCAGTCTTGCTTTGTAGGGAAAATTTGGTGTGTCATTGGAAGACCTAAAAGTGAAAGGATCTTAGTCACCACCCCTGTGCTTTTAGTCTCAGTATGCACTCTGTGTATACATGGTTTAGCTTATACTATTGTAACCTCTAGGAATAGGAAAAGTAGGCTTCAGGTAAGTAGGTGTCAGTACGGTGTGTTGATGTGAAATAAGATAAGTCCTTCACAATCCCACCCTCCTAAACCTAATAATATAAGAGAGACGCTCCTACTCCAAGGTAGATCGGCCCAATAACTACAAAGCGACCAGTTCACTATTTATTATTTATTATTTTCTCTTACTTCTGAAACTGAAGTTCCCTCGAAATAATTGGCTCAAGTTAAAGGAAATTATCAAATAAAACATATGATTAACAACAAGTTCTCTTAACTTTTCTTTTAGCTTTGGATAAATCATTCATCACTGCTTTTTAACTTTGTCATAAGGTTTCTAAAATTAAACAGAACACACAAATTAAAAAGAACACACAAATTAAATTTTGCACAACACAGTGTCAGTTCAAATCAGTTCTCACACTAACACAATTCAGTTTCATACAGTATATCTGTGTGTGTGTGTGTGTGTGTGTGTGTGTGTGTGTGTGTGTGTGTGTGTGTGTGTGTGTGTGTGTGTTTGTCAAGAAGGTTTGTACCAGTCTGTAGCAACGATGAGATGGATGAGATGACTGGTGATAATGAAATGAACAGTTGGAACAGTCAGTGATAAGATGTTGTCCACATGGCAGGGTGATGGAAAAATAACACGGGCAACAGCATATATACAGTACAGACCAAAAGTTTGGACACACCTTCTCATTCAAAGAGTTTTCTTTATTTTCATGACTTTAAAAATTGTAGATTCACACTGAAGGCATCGAAACTATGAATTAACACGTGGAATTATATATGGAATTATATACATAACAAAAAAGTGTGAAACAACTGAAAAATGTCATATTCTAGGTTCTTCAAAGTAGCCACCTTTTGCTTTGATTACTGCTTTGCACACTCTTGGCATTCTCTTGATGAGCTTCAAGAGGTAGTCACCTGAAATGGTCTTCTAACAGTCTTGAAGGAGTTCCCCGAGAGATGCTTAGCACTTGTTGGCCCTTTTGCCTTCACTCTGCGGTCCAGCTAACCCCTAAACCATCTCGATTGGGTTCAGGTCCGGTGACTGTGGAGGCCAGGTCATCTGGCGCAGCACCCCATCACTCTCCTTCTCGGTCAAATAGCCCTTGATGCCTTCAGTGTACACACTCTACAATTTTCATAGTCATGAAAATAAAGAAAACTATTTGAATGAGAAGGTGTGTCCAAACTTTTGGTCTGTACTTTATATACAGTACAGACCAAATGTTTGGACAC
Source organism: Silurus meridionalis (assembly GCF_014805685.1). NCBI lineage: Eukaryota > Metazoa > Chordata > Actinopteri > Siluriformes > Siluridae > Silurus > Silurus meridionalis. The sequence goes on along the minus strand of NC_060906.1, from coordinate 1,505,473 downwards.
ACCTTGTGTCAAAACTTTTAGTCTGTACTTTATATATATTATATATATACAGTACAGACCAAAAGTTTATATATATTATATATACAGTACAGACAAAAGTGCCCACCTTTTGCTTAGATTACTGATTTGCACACTCTTGGCATTCTCTTGATGCCTACAATATGACATATTTTCAGTTCATTTTTTTGTTATGTATATAATTCCACATGTGTTAATTCATAGTTTTGATGCCTTCAGTGTGAATATACAATTTTCATAGTCATGAAAATAAAGACAACTCAGGTGTGTATTTTGTAGCGATCTAGCGGTGTAGTGTAGAGTTCAGTAGTCTGATGGTGGATGGAAAAAAGCTGTCCCTGAACCTGCTGGTTCTGGTGCGTAAGTTCCTGTATCTCCTTCTTGATGGAAGGAGGTTAAACAGTTTATGACTGGGATGTGAAGAGTCCTTGATGATGTTTTGAGCTCTGTGCAGACATCTGCTGTGGTGAAGGTGTTCAATGGCAGGTAGTTGGGTGCCAGTGATGTGTTGGGCGGGTTTGACCTCCCTTTGCAGGGCTTTACGTTCACACACAGTGGATCCTCCGTACCATACGGTGATTGAGTTGGTCAGGATGCTCTCAATGATGCAGCGGTAGAAACTCGTTAAAATCCCTGGAGACAGATTTCTTGAGACTTCTCAATAAGTACATGTGTTGTGCTTTTTTACCCAGAGCTGACGTGTTCTGCTGCTAGGACAGATCCTCAGAGATGTCAAGTTAAGAGGCTTTTTAATCTGGAGACTCGTTCTACCTCAGTTCCATTGATGTTGACTGGTAGATGTCTTCTGCTGTTGGATTTCCGAAAGTCCAAGAGGCTTTTAACTCCCAGGAACTTAAAGCTGGAGACTCGTTCTACCTCAGTTCCATTGATGTTGACTGGTAGATGTCTTCTGCTGTTGGATTTCCGAAAGTCCACAATGAGCTCTTTGGTCTTTGTGGCATTGAGGGTCACGTTGTTGTTGGCACACCATGCTGTCAGATTACAGATCTCTTCCCTGTAGGCAGATTTGTCATTGTTGTCGATCTGGCCGACCACAGTGGTGTCATCTGCATACTTGATGAAGATGTTGGAGTTATACAGAGGAGCACAATCGTGGGTCAACAGGGAGTAGAGTAGTGGGCTCAGAACACAGCCCTGCGGGATGCCAGTGTTCAGAATGAGGGTTGAGGATACCAGGTTTCCCAACCTAACAGATTGAAATCTGTTGGTGAGAAAGTCCAGAATCCATCTGCAAGTGTAGGTGCACATACTCAGTTCATTGAGCTTAGTAATCAGTACAGTGGGGAGGACTGTATTGAATGCAGAGCTAAAGTCAATGAACAGCATAATGACGTATGTGTTGCTTTTATCCAGGTGGGTGAGAGCTGAATGAAGAGCTGTGGAAACTGCATCCTCTGTTGACCTGTTCGGGCGATAGGCAAACTGGTGTGGGTCCAGTGTAGGTGGTAGGCCTGCAGTGAGGTGATTCAGGACCAGTTTCTCAAAGCACTTCATAGCAATGGGGGTGAGTGCAACTGGGCGAAAGTCATTCAGGCCTTCGGCAGCTGAGTGCTTATGCACAGGTATGATGGTTGTGTTCTTCAGGCATGAAGGAACTGTGGCTTGGGCCAGTGACAGGTTGAAAATGTCAGTGAAAACCTGTGCCAGTTGTCCAGCGCATGCTCTGAGAACACGTCCCGGTATGCCATCCGGGCCAGCTGCCTTGCGTGCATCCACTCTGCTAAACACTGAATAGACGTCCGTTGTTGAGCGTGAAAGTGGGCTGTAAGCAGTAGAAGAGTTTTTGGTTGGTGTGAAATGTCCCATGCTTTAAGCAAAATGTGCAAAAAAGTGATTGAGCTCGTCCGGTTGGAGGGCACTGCTGGTTGGTTGAGCTGTAGGTTTGTAGTCTGTGATGGTCTGGATGCCTTTCCACATGCGTCTGGGGTCAGAGTTGTGGAAGTGCTCTTCTATGTGGAGTTTGAATGCGAGCTGCGGGGTTGGAATGCGAGGTTGGCCCTGGCTCTGTTGTAGTCCTCTGCACTGCCAGATTTAAAGGTAGCATCTCTTGCTTTCAACAGGAGACGGACTTCAGAGTTCATCCACGGCTTCTGATAAGAAAACAGTTTGACAGTAGTGACATTGTCAACGCACGTGTTAATATGGTCCAAAACAGATGAAGTGTAAATGTCCATGTCTGTGTGAGAGCCTAGTGTGGCCTGTGAGGCAAACATGTTCCAGTCAGCATCCTGAAAACGTTGCTGTAGAGTAGAAATGGCCCCCTCTGGCAGATCTCAGGTTGGAGTCGTTAAAATCTCCAGCAACATCGATAGCTTCTTCGGGATGTGCAGACTGCTGTTTGCTGATAGCTGCGTGCAGTTCCTCCATAGCTAGCTTAGCATTAGCATCCGGCGGAATGAACACCGCAGTCACAACAATGGCTGAGAATTCTCTCTGTAAATAAAAGGGTCTGCACTTAATCATCAAATACTCTAAATGAACAGAGCAATGACTTTCAGTAACAGTAGAGTCCGTGCACCATGAGTTGTTAACATAAATGCACAGACCTCCACCTCTGCGCTTACCAGAGTCCTCTGCTGTCCTGTCTGCCCGAAAACACTGTGACCCCCGAGCTCAATGGCGCTGCTGGGAATGTTGTCGTTGAGCCATGTTTCTGTAAAAATCATGATTATTACAATCCTTAATCCGTTTGTGTGATGATATCCGGAGCAGCAGCTCATCCATTTTATTTGCGAGAGAGCGTACCTTAGCAAGGAAGGTGCGTGGAATCGATGGTTGATGCGGGTTTAGCCTTAGCCTAGCCCTGATGCCGCCTCACTTCCTCCTCCTTTCTTTACGGTCTCAGCGCCGGCGCTGTGGTCTCACTGTCGGCCGAGCTGGATCAGCAGTCCTCGGTGTTTAGGCAATTTCCCGAGGGAGTTCAAAGTTAGTTGAAAGCCCGTATCTGTAAGTGTGGCCGATGTCTAATGATGCTTGTCGTATATGTTATTATTAATAATTAATGATATTTATCTATGTCAAACTGAATTTCACAGCGGGCCAAAACTCAAAGCACACTTTAGGTCGTGGGCCGAACAGGATAAACATTTATTGAACACACTAAAACTAAATGTTTTTAAATATAAATAAAAACAGGAATATTATTCCAATAAACTTAAACTTTAAATAAATAGCTCTCCATAAAAATATCTCCGTCAAAATTATACAAGTTAGAAATATGAACATGCTGCGAAAAAACCCTGAACAAATTAATAAAAATTACAATAATTACAAAAATTTAAAATAACAAAAATCAAAACAATCTGATTTGTTTGCTCTTATGCCATTTTAAAAAATGTATCTTAAACTTTAAATAACGTTGCACACCTTCATCATGCAGTTCTTCAGAAACTTTCCCTCAGTAAATAAGCGGCTGATGTTCCTCTGATTTCTTCTCTCTTTTCACACCAGCTTCACTTTGCGATTTTGCTCTGGTGAAAAACATCTGCTAAAATGTCAGATTCTTCTTTAACTCTTCTACTTTCTGTATCTTTTGCTCTGCATTCAGGTTTTTCAGCTTCTCCTGATGTTTTGTCTCGTAGTGCATCTTAGATTCAATTCCTTAATTACAGCCAAATTCGCTCCACAAATAAGACACACGTGTTTACTGCCAGTGTCAGTAAACATCATCTCAGAATCCCATTGGTTTTGAAAGGCTTTTCAGAATCTACTTTTCTTTTGGCCACTGTGAGGCGCTGTTTCACAATAACTTTACAATAATGCTAAATACATCAAGAGAAGCTTCACTTGATTGACGCTGGAATGTTCCCAGGTAGCCTAGCGTTCGGTAAGGCAGCTAAATCGCTGCATTATGGGATCTGTAGTTTGTGTTATTAGCGTTTCATGTCGGCGGGACATTAAAAACTATAATAATAGATCTATATAAAATCATCTCGCGGGTCGGATATAATTGTATGTCAGGCCGGATTTGACACTGAGTTTGACACCCCTGATCTATGTGAAGACACTGATCATGTTAATGATTTCTCACAATAATTATCAACAACGATTTAACAAGGTAGGAAACAGATATTTTTAGAAAACAACTCATGTGGTCCTTGCAGGCGACCTGATATACAATTATGTTGGTGACCCCTGCATTAAACAAAACTATTTAAAGGTGTAAGCAGTATTTTTGGGGATCAGGAACCCTGACTTAGTGATCAGAATCTTCTGTAGATCTTCAGGTTTTACTGCACTACACCGTCATTAGCAGCTCTTTATATGTATAAACAAATGCATATAATATTTTAGTTGTAATATTATAATATAATATAAACAACAAAAAAGCTATAGGAAACATCTAACTGTCAGGAATCCCCCTGCCATGCCCCCTTTGGTGGCTGTCAAACTTCGGCATTCCACAAAGCACCTCGCTCATTCTCCCGTGCGTGCCCCACCCGCACGGAGCTGTTAGCAATCAGGCTTCATGGGGAACAGTTGGGGCTTGTTTTACTCGCTCATCCCCAGCTCCTATAAGACCCCCACATTCACCCACACTCCCTGTCCGTTATTGCATGTTCGTGTTGGTTCATGTCGGTGTGCTCATATGTCCAGTCATCCCGCTATGTACGTTCCGTTTCGGACTCCTCGCACACTCCACGGCTGCGCTTTTCTTCCGAAGCTCCCCTCGGACTATATTCGCGGATTATCCCGAGTACTGTGAGTGCTTTTGTGTTGGCTCTGCCTTTTGTGAATAAAGCTTCTGTTTGCTGTTACTCCGGCTTCCGCCTCCGTACCTCGCCTAACACTATCCACTACTACTTAAAGGTGTAATCAGTATTTTTGGGGATCAGGAACCCTGACTTAGTGATCAGAATCTTCTGTAGATCTTACTCTGTAGATTGTCTTTGGCCTGATTTAGACACCTTAGTGTGGAGAAGAAGAAAATTGATAATAATAATATTAATCATTACAAGCCAGAAGAATAGAATAATGAAGGTTAATGAAGGGTTCATTGGTTTAGGGAAGAGCGGAGCGGGGAGGGGTGTTACTTTTTTGTCTGGTTATTTTTTTTTCTCTTTAGAATGAATGTGGAGAAAGACAGCCACACACACACACACACACACACGATGTCTGTGGACATTCAGCTGTCTCTGTTCCAAATCTCTTGTATCTCCTCTTTTTATCCTTTAAGGCACAAACTGCACACTGCAGTACAGCACTCATCAATGGTTCTAGAGCCGCAACTAACGATTATTTTTTTTTTTCTGTCGACTAATCTAGCGATTATATTTTCGATTAGTCGACTACTCTAACGATTTTTGTTTTTTGCTTAATCTAGTGTTTTTTTTATTAGCTAATAATTAACTTTACAAAAAAATTACAAGTACAACTTCTAATATAATATTTTACATTTTATTACATTTTTTCCAAAAAAAATACTTCAATGTGGTTGAAGTTTTTACAGTATACAAAAATAAAGTGGCAAAAATAAAACACATTAGCATCAGGCACGAATAATGCCATATAAATTCAACAAAAGCACTGTTCTCTTTCACCATCTTGTGTTTGAGATCCACCTATGGGAAGGACATCCGTACCTGACCTCTGCAGAAGCATCCAATTGCACCAAGTCTGTCTTGACAGACAGAAGCGCGTGCCCAATGGCAGGTAAGGCAACGCCCCTTACCCAAGTGCATAAATCACCTGCACGCGCTCCCTTTCCTTAGTTTCTCGTGACTTCTGCTATCCTACATCACAGCTCCCTGGTTCTTGGACTGCACTTTTTTTGTCTTCAGGAGGACATATCTTCTGATCATCCTCGGCCGGACGTGCACGTCCTCAGCCAGGTTAGCTTTGCGAGCCACCCAGACTTGCACTCTTTTTTTCTATAGGCTGCCCGCCTGCTTGTTTTACCTTTTACAGAGAACTGTAGCCATTGTCTGGCGCTCCCGAAAAAACTCATGCGTCGCAGACTCAAGATGAGCGCTTCGCAGTGTGTCGATTTTGAGCTCTCCGAATCGGAGGGGGAAAGGCGACGCCGCAGCACACCCGGGGGCCTCCCGCGGGCCTCCCGCAGTGCTACTTCCTCTGACTGGGCCGACCTGTGTCCTTCCCTGTTCGAGGATTTGCTACCGGCTGACAACTGATTCCCCGAAGGACCGGCAGGTTCCGGGCTCCAGCTCAACTTGGGAAAACAGCTGGAGAAAGGGTCACCATCACCTGATCTCTGGAAGGTGGTCGTCACGGTGAATGACCTTGTTCTCCGCAATGCCCGTCAAGCTGTACAAGCAAGTGGACGTTCCAGGCTTTATTGGTGGTCGGAGAACGTGCGCTGTGGCTCAATCTATCCGGTCTCCCTGATAGTGAGAAACGTCGCATCGCAGGGGCAGCGGTTGAAACTGGTCAAGCTCTTTTTGGCCCGGCTGTTGTGCTGATGCAACAACGATCCGATGATAAAAAGAAGGAGGAGGAGGCGTTGAAGCTGTGTCTTCCTAGGAAGCCGGCGCAGCAACAGACGCTATCTGTGCGGCCATCTAACGCTTCTGCTGCGAGACGTCATCCCCACTACACTGGCAGAAATTGCAGGCCCCGCGGGAGACCACCGGCTCAGCAGAGCAGGCCACCTCCCCCCCTGCTAGGCCCTGGGGTAAGATGTCATTCCCCGCAGCAAGGAAACCCCCTACTCCACTCCTTCTGGTCCTAAACGGATGCTCTTTCACAGGGTTTTTTTTAAACCGCGTTCATGCGCAGTCAGCCCTCTGGACACCTGTTCTTCCCTCCATGTTTACCCATCCAAAAGACAGAGGGTATTTTTCAGCGAGGTTCTTTTTTGCCGGCGAGGGTTCTCTGTTCCGCACAGGCTTCACTGTTCCCCGTGTCGTCCAGAGTGCGTTTCCCTGTTCCAGTTGGGAAATACAGTGAGGAAAATAAGTATTTGAACACCCTGCTATTTTGCAAGTTCTCCCACTTAGAAATCATGGAGGGTCTGAAATTGTCGCTGCCATTTTGTTTACAGTTTTTTCAGAATCTTTGTTTTGGTTCCTTGGACTTTTATTTTCCAAGACTGAACTCAGAAATAAATTTATATCAGTGAGTTTTAAGATACAGAGGTTTGATCTGAAGTGTCCCACTTTGCCAGTATTTATACTAATTGGGTAGAGTTTATTCTGGTGACATGGGGCATACATTTCTTTTAACTTTCCATTACGGTCAGGAACTGGACATTGAGTCCGTTTTAAACAAGGATGTTATGTAGTGTTTAGCGTCTTACATTTTTGTGAATCATCACAGCAGATGGCGCTTTAGTCTCGATTTTATTTCCTTCTTGCCCAAAGTAACGCATCCAGCAGATATCGTTGTCCAGCAGTGAAAAGACGTCGCGTTTCCATGGCAACATTTGATATTGATGACGAAACATTATGTGTACAGTTTTGTCTCCAGGTAACG